>NC_091283.1:398434073-398605405 GCF_032444005.1 Ranitomeya imitator
GGCGCCGCTGTGGCGACGCATGCGTCATGCGCCCCTATATTTAACATGGAGGGCGCATGAACATGCGATGTGCTGCGTTTTGCGACGCATGCGTTTTTTTTGCCGCAAGCGTAGGGCGCAGAGGACGCAGCAAGTTGCATTTTTTTGCGTCCATTTTTCGTCAAAAAAGGACGCATGCGTCGCAAAACGCAGCGTTTTATTGCACAACGCAACATCGCACAACGCAAATGTGAACGTAGCCTTACTGCATCAATGCGGCGTGGCATGGAGGAGATCAGCCTGTGGCACTGCTGAGGTGTTATGGAAGCCCAGGTTGCTTTCATAGCAGCATTCAGCTCGTCTGTATTGTTGGGTCTGGTGTCTCATCTTCCTCTTCACAATACCCCATAGATTCTCTATGGGGTTAAGGTCAGGCGAGTTTGCTGACCAATCAAGCACAGTGATACTGTTTTTAAACTCTCCTGCTGGAGAATGACATTTCCATCTCCATAAAGCATGTCGGCAGAGAGAAGCATGAAGTGCTCTAACATTTCCTGGTAGACGGCTGCGCTGACTTTGGTCTTGATAAAACACAGTGGACCTACACCAGCAGATGACATGGCTCCCCGAACCATCACTGATTGTGGAAACTTCACACTAGATCTCAAGCAGCTTGGATTGTGGCCTCTCCACTCTTCCTCCAGACTCCGAGACCTTGATTTCCAAATGAAATGCAAAAAATACTTTCATCTGAAAACACCTTGGACCACTGAGCAACAGTCCAGCTGGCGTTTGTCTATTGGCCATGAGTGGCTTGACACAAGGAATGTGACACTTGTAGCCCATGTCCTGGATACATCTGTGTGTGGTGGCTCTTGAAGCAATGACTCCAGCCGTAGTCCACTCCTTGTGAATCTCCCTCTAATTTTTGAATGGCCTTCCCTTTCAAGGCTGCGGTTATCCCGTTTGTTTGTGCACCTTTTTCTACCACACTTTTTCCTTCCACTCAACTTTCCATTAATATGCTTGCATACAGCACTCTGTGAACAGCCAGCTTCTTTAGTAATGAGGGTTTGTGACTTACCCTCCTTGTGGAGTGTGTCAGTGACTGCCTTCTGGACATATGTCAAGTCAGCAGTCTTCCCCATGATTGTGGAGCCTACTGAAACAGACTAAGGGACCTTTTTAAACACTTAGGAAGCCTTTGCAGGCGTTTTTTGTCAATTATTCTAATTTTCTGAGATGTTGACTTTTGGGTTTTCATCGGATGTAAGCCATAATCATCAACATTAACAGAAATAAACACTTGAAATAGATCACTTGTTTATTATGACTATATAAATATACGAGTTTCATATTTGTATTGAAAAATTGTTAATATTCTAATTTAGTCAGCAGCCCTTGTAGGTAGCGTACACTGCTATCACATTACCTTTGTTGTTCTATTATTACCACTTGTGTTACGGCATTGTACATTACCCCTGTTAAATCACCACCTGTTATATGGCCCGTCACGCCCTCTGTCATTACCTAGGTTATAGCGTGCGATTGCACATTATAAGTGTTGCTCGTCTCCCATAAATCACAGGTGCTTTATTATACCGCTATTATACGGTGACTGATGACACTGTGCAATCTCAGGGTATAAATCCGCCAGTTACATCGGCTCCTCGCTGACACTTTATGGTTCTTGGCCTCGGACCCCCTATGTATATGGCCGGCAGCAGAGGCGAGGCAGGGGCCCCCGAATTGGCTAATAGATAAGCTAGAAATGCAGAAGTGACAGGCGAGATTTGGGGAAGTGGCTGTCATGTTGTGCCCTGACATCCATGTGACCTTGTGCAGGTCTATTACGAGCGGGGTGAGGCATCACGCGCTGCCTTTCTTAAAGGGACGCTCCTCATTCTGTAACACTAAAGTCGGTAGGACCTGCAGTAACTTTCCGGCCTGACTAATGCAGGACCTCCCACTTGTCGGACTCCCCCCAACTCTGCGAGGGAGCCAGTCAGCTTCACTGGAAAGTCTCATCTTCGTCAGGACTGCTCCAGAAAAGCAGCTTTGTTATTACTGCAAGTTTCAGCCCTTTTCATACATTTACCCAGATCTCCACAGCCTCGTACTGCTTCTAGCTGCGGGTTTGTTACAGTTGTATAGTGCAGGAGCAGAACAAACACATGGCTAGCACACGACTTATGCTTGGATGTACGGCGCTAGTGAACGGAATCAATGATCCCATACATAAGTAAAGTCTAGAATCACTGCACTCATACCAGGAGATTTGCTTCAAGTGAATATTTTATTTATAGGTGATAAGCGACAGGCGATATTGACATTTCGGCCACACTGTGGCCTTAATCACAATGTCGCTGAAAAAAAAATGAAAAAAACATATATTATTTATATACGAAGTAGTGAGATGGAAGGATTGTCAAAATCTAGATGTCATTCAGTTAAATGATCCCTGTTCACAGCAAGCAGAGGACTGGAGAACAGGTAACGTGTCAGCGAGACCCTCACGGCCCCCAGCACTATCCAGCTGTACGGAATCTGCTAGAATTGTGTGCCACCTGGATGAGGTGCTGCAGCTGCTGAGGTGCCTGTTATGAGGTTCTGCAGCAGTTGTGGCGCCCGTTATGAGGTTCGGTTGAGGAGTACAATGAGGTTCTGCAGCAGCTGAGGTGCGCATTATGAGGTTCTGCAGCAGATGCGGTGTATAATGGAGGTTCTGCAGCAGCTGTGGTGCCTATTATGAGGTTCTCCAGCAGCTGTGGTGCCCATTATGAGGTTCAACTGAGGTGTATAATGAGGTTCCGCAGCAGCTGAGGTGGCCATTATGAGGTTCTGCAGCAGCTGAGGTGCGCATTATGAGGTTCTGTAGCAGCTGAGGTGTATTACGAAGTACTGGTGGACTGGTTCTCTGTAGATGAGGAGCCAGTGCACAGTCTGGGGGTGAGTCAGGCTCTGCCTGGGACGGTGGATGATGGGAGTTGTGAGCTCTCAGGATGAAATCTGCAGATGTCTGAAAACCTCTGAGTCACAGAACAGATTTACCGTGGAAATAAAGTGGAGAAAACAAAAACAGCCCTGTGCGCCCACGGCTGCCAAGGAAGGGCGGGTGACTGGGGCGAGAGGGTCATCGGCTTCCCCATGGAGCACTGCAGACAACACAAATGGGAGCTCCGCCCGCAAGACCGACGCACGGAGTCAGCTGCACTATACTTCACATTGGCCGCCATCTGCGCTTGCTGTCAGTGAATATTAATCACCCCACACCTCCCAGAGCAGCCCGCTGTATCCAGTCTGGGCAGTCCTCTCACCACAAATCTCTTCTGCCACAATGTACCAGTGCAGGTAAAATCTCAGTAAGAGGCAGACTGGCTGTCCATGGGGGCAGGACAGGTTTTTAGCTTCGACAGGTAAACAAGAGAGTTTCCCGTTTACTGACAACAAGCAGAGTTCTTGAGGAAAGCAAGGGGGAAAAAATGGACAAGTGTTTTCATCAAGTGTCCAATCTCCAGACCCCAGGTAATATACTGTCAGCCCCTCCTGCCATGAGAAATAAGATGGTAAACATACAATTCTGACAGCCACCACTAGGGGGAGCTCAAGAGCTTACTGCATACATCTACAACAACACAGTATGCAGTCAGCTCACAAGCTCCCTCTTGTGGCAGCTCCTGGAAAACAGCATTTTATCTTTCATCCAAGCTGGGGATTTGGAGCTTTGAATCAGAAAGCTGAACTTCATGGCGTTAGCAGCAGAGAATACATAATACTGCTCAGTCAGGGCAGTAGGTCAGCTGGCAAATGGCTAAACAATGTCCATACTGCAGATTGCACCCGTCTAGACAAAGTTGGAGCCACATATACTAGTCATCTGGAGGTCCACCTATCCTCTGACCCTGTGTGTCACGTACAGCCACATGTATGAAGACCACAGTCTGAGACGATGGACCTATTTGACCAATCTGCACAACGGCCCCCGGTGGTGCATAACAATTTCAATGGTGCCAATAGTGTCAGGAAAAGATGGCCGGGGGGGCCCCAAGGGAGGAACCACACACTGGGACTGGAGGATTATTCACGGCCTTGACTTATTACACAAGATCTTATGCAGCTGTCCTTGGGTGGAGACTGACTCAGCAGAAAGTCCCAGGGGAGTATGATTCAGAACCCATGAAGTCCGAGACGGGGGGCTTTCCATGTTCATCCAACGCAACAATTAAAATAAAAGTTGGAATTAAGTCAACCAAACCCATATTAGGAGTCATTAATGAGAACTCGTTCTACCGGGTTGGGTGTTTACATTGAACTTTAAGGGACCACTAGCAAACCAGGGATAAGTAGGCGTCTACTGGATCAGAAGGGGTTACGGAGACCCTACTAAACCACATAAGGTGAAAAGGTAAACCTGAACTAGGAAAGACTCGAAGATCCCACCCTAAACAGTCACTAATAGGTGGATCACCACCTACTGGCAGCTACTAACCTCCTTTAACTGGATCACTGCACATAGCAAGGTCTCCACTGGACCACCACAAGAGCACAAGGCCCATCCTAAACCTCCACCAAAATCTACATGGCCCCAGATCAATCCGAACTTCAACACTACAGATCACAAGGCTTCCACTAGGCCTCGTGGTATTAGAAGTCCACCACTGGGCCAGCAGGGACAATGTCTATAACCAAGAATGGTATTCTAGATGATAAAACTTCCTAAAGAACTATAAAAGTAAAGAAAATGCATACTAGTATTACAACTCTTACTGGGACCCCGAAGGTCAAAAGTGGCCTTCAAGTGACTACAAAGCCACCACCCATAGTGGAAGGCTAAAAATGACAAGATCGTTACTAAGCTACTAAGGCAGCAACAATTACCAAGGACTAAAAAGCTCAACTGTAACAATACAAACTAAAAAAAGGGAAAAAACCAACACCAGCCCACCCGGTATAACAAGTCCTCTACTTGCCCACCAGGGACTATATCCACAATAATACTAAAAAATATTAAAATGGATTACAAATTGATCTGTAAGCTTCTAAAATCATAAACCTCGAATGATTATGGTACACCCTCCAAGAGAACACTACACAAATGGTTCCCTCTGAGCCCCCAAGATCAACAATGACCCACTGATCACTACAAGGCTACACCATCCTGGAAACTCAGTCACTAAGGAGAACAAACTCAAAACTAAAAATCACCAGTGACTATAAAGCTATGTGCACACGTCCTTAGGCCCACCTTGCCAAACACTAGACCACCAGGGACAGCAAACCTTCCAAAGCTCTAAATTGGAAGCTAGCAGATTAGAAGGAAAGTTCAACACAGATCCCACAACAGTCATTTGGAAATAATGGGTCCTAATGAAGTGGCCACTCTTAAAACATGGTGGTGAAGGCCGTGTTGTCATCGGTCTCCCACACAACGCTCTATGCAGACATGTTTTAGTACATAAAAGCTACGGTCATACAGAAAGATAACATGGGGAGGGATAGTTTTTCCTGTACACAGCAAAGCATGTCAAATAAATCGGCTGTTGCCCATCAATAGCAGCTCCCACAAGAGTAGAGTGGTGGGAAATGACGCAAGCAGGGGCCCATCGTCAGGTGGGGGCTGCTCCCCAGTGACCTTGCAATGTAAAAGGTGGTTGTGCAGCCGCGAACCGAGGACAGATGGGAGAACATCCAGGAAGCCGCGGCCAAGGTTGTAGATAAAGAGGGATGCGAACAAACTGCTACTCTCCATCCATCGTCTGGGTCACAGCGGCTTCTAATGGACGTGGGAGACCTCTCAAGGCCGAGACACAAACGCTGCAGACGTCTCACCAAACCAGTCCAACTGTTGTCTCACTGATCCAAGACCGAGCGGCCGATTCCAAGTCTTAAGCAATCTATCACCTCCCCTAACGCCACTGCCATATGCCTACAATAAAATTATATACATGTAAGCTTATAGTAGTTATATTCTTGTACATAGAGGACAGTATTATAGTAGTTATATTCTTGTACATAGAGGACAGTATTATAGTAGTTATATTCTTGTACATCCGGGCAGTATTATAGTAGTTATATTCTTGTACATAGGGGTAGTATTATAGTAGTTATATTCTTGTACATAGAGGCAGTATCATAGTAGTTATATTATTGTACATAGAGGACAGTATTATAGTAGTTATATTCTTGCACATAGGGGCAGTATTATAGTAGTTATAATCTTGTACATAGAGGCAGTATTATAGTAGTTATATTCTTGTACATAGAGGCAGTATTATAGTAGTTATATTCTTGTACATAGGAGGCAGTATTATAGTAGTTATATTCTTGTACAGAGGAGCAGTATTATAGTAGTTATATTCTTGTACATAGGAGCAGTATTATAGCATGGTAGTTATATTCTTTTACATAGGAGACAGTATTATTGTCATATTCTTGTACATAGGGGCAGTATTATAGTAGTCATATTATTGTACATAGGAGCAGTATTATAGTATAGTCTTGTACACACAAGACAGTATTAGTAGTTATATTCACTGTGCTTTACATTAAATTGATTACAACACTTTTACACATGGAGATGCCAACAACAACTACATAAATCAGAACGGTTTGAACAGCGCCAAAGTAGACCTCAACGCCATGTGTCTCATTGTGTTTGAACTGAGAAGTATGAACAAGGGGAACAAGAAGCCAGATTTATATGAAACTTTCCTAACAATCTATAAACAAGCGGCGCACCGGTGCCAGCCTGAAATGTGGTTTACGGATCTTTCAGAAGCCAAATAATATAGGAGGATGGAGGGGGGGAGGGCAGCACAATGACCCGGAGAAAAGAAAAGCATTGTTCTCCCACTGTTTGATGTTACAAGTTGCAATATTAAATAATGGCAGTATCATTACGGCACAATGGTCATCTGTTCAAGAAAAGCAGAGCCCAATCACAGGTAGAAAACAACTCTCTTTCAGAGAAATCCTTTACTTTTGGGGGGGCAACATATACAAGGCCAAAGAGGGAGCAGTCGGCAGGGGCCTCCTCCCCAAGGCCAAAGAGGGAGCAGTCGGCAGGGGCCACCTCCCCAAGGCCAAAGAGGGAGCAGTCGGCAGGGGCCACCTCCCCAAGGCCAAAGAGGGAGCAGACGGCAGGGGCCTCCTCCCCAAGGCCAAAAAGAGGGAGCGGTCTGCAGGGGCCTCCTCCCCAAGGCCAAAGAGGGAGCAATCGGCAGGGGCCTCCTCCCCAAGGCCAAAGAGGGAGCAGACGGCAGGGGCCTCCTCCCCAAGGCCAAAGAGGGAGCAGACGGCAGGGGCCTCCTCCCCAAGGCCAAAGAAGGAGCAGTCGGCAGGGGCCACCACCCCAAGGCCAAAGAGGGAACAGTCGGCAGGGGCCGCCACCCCAAGGCCAAAGAGGGAGCAGACGGCAGGGGCCTGCTCCCCAAGGCCAAAGAGGGAGCAGTCGGCAGGGGCCCAGAGCCCAAAAGGGAAGAGGTCGACAGGGGCACAAGTCAGAAGGGAAGGCCGCAGAATGTCCAAACCTCGAAAGGACAAAAAGTGCACAAAAGCAGCCCTCAAAGAACCAATTTTAGCGTGCTACATCAGTGTAGGTTTCTGTCATACAGAAAAGGAAAAATGGTAGAAGCGCAGAAATTCCACACAGGACATTATAATCGCCATCTACTCTCCTGAAAGCCGAACCGTCTGACTGCAACAAGCAGCAAAAGAAAATGAAAATTAAACCAATAAAAAATGAGCTATTAAAAAAAAGAAAAATTCCATCCTCCGCTGCCAAACACAAAAACTAATGAAAACTTCCTGTAAAGCGCTGGACACGAGTCCGCAGTCACCCGCCAGCATTTCCACAGCTATAAACTATTTAAAGGGCCGGTAGTGCGGACACCGACTGACCCGAGAGACACCCCGGGCTTGGCACTCTTTCCTGATAATGTCCGACATCATGGAAAACATTTATATTAAAGGGGAATTCCACATTTAATGCATCTACTAAAAGAGAGCAGTGCATCAGAATTATGAATGTAGCTTTGAGCTGAACAGAGAATCGATGGGAAGCAAAGCGAAGGGCGACACTTGGGAAATGTCATCTTCCTCTCGGAGCAGTTCACACCTGGCCGTGAGCAGAAACTTCACTCCTCTGGTCTTGTCTCACTAACAGGTCCTGAATTCTGCAGCTCCGTGCGACATACCCAATGTGAACCTTCACCGATACATCCTCCACGCTGCACTGTCTACTGCTGGCTGCAGAATGGAGGTACCTGGGGATTAGTCAGCGAGCTCAGAAAGACAGAAAAGCCACAAACTCTCCAATCACCTGATTGATGACCACAGATCACATCAAAGCTGAACGTGCAGGAAACAAAGCCTGCAAAAACCAAAAAGGAGGAAACACTTCCTTATGAAATCCAACAGCAGAAATTATTGGGTCACTAAGTATTTTCAGCGAACAGATTGAAAAGAAAAAGAAAAGAAAAAAAAAAAGAAATGCCTCCCCTCCAAATAATTGCTTACAATACATACAAAAACAGTAACTAAAAGATTAAAAATAAAACTAATGCAAAGATAAAAAAACAAAACTAAAAAGTAAAACATAAAGACCTACAAGGCAAGAAAAAAAAAAAAAAGCTTAAAAAAAAATTCTAAGAAATCCTCTAAAAAAAACTAAAAATAAATGCCTACAAACATATAAAATAAATGAAAAAAATACAAGTTAAAAAGGAAAGAAAATAATCAAAATTTAAAAAAAAAAAAAAAACTTGTGCGCCTGACACACAAGAATGTCTGAGTGTGAAGGGAAAGATCAATCCCCAATCTCGTACATCGGATCTGAGAACAGGATTCCCCCTGTGTATTGGCAGCACCTTCAGACGACACTATAACTCTCATCATGCCATTACTTCTCCAGAGCAGACACCTCTGCAGTGCTAAAACGAATTTCCTTGGGAAAGCCGGGTAACAAAATGGCCATGACTACTTCCACACTCATTACTCGACATATTTCCTAAAGGACTGGTAGCGGACGTGCCATCTGAATCCTAAAGCGATCACTCAGCTTTCCCAGATTCCTGAATGGCACATCTGTCTAGGTGCAGCATCCGGTGCCGGTCACCCAGTTTTCCCAGCTATAGAGGTATATTGACACACATTTAGTACACAAGCTCTTAATTAAAAGGCAGCACGGTCAGGGGCCTCTCCACCTTTCAGATAAGAACAGAAGTCGACGATCTAGTACTTCGTAAAGTTGCAGAATGCCTGCGGGCGCTGGCACGGGCACACGAAATGGCGTAGCAGCCAAGGACAACAAGCCTGTAAGGAAATAAAAGCCGAGCTGTGGACAGTTATGCGGCAATTCACTCCCCCTCTCTAGCCCTGAGGGCACCGACGGTGGCAGGCTCGTCGCTCCGGTGCTACTAGTTAGCGATGAGGATGATGAAGGGTGAGAGTCTTCCTGCGAAAAACGTTTACATTTAATAATGGCGCTTTCGCCACTGCCAAAGCAAACAGCTCCCAGGGCTGCTCGTATTGCTGGTGCCAGACCCACAGCGATCCGCCGGACCACGCGACGGAAAATGAAAGGGATTGCAAAACGATGGCTGAGAATCAAGAGTAATACGGGCGGCGGGAACCAGAGCAAGCGGGACTCGATGGATTGGCGACATTTTATGGAAAGACGTCATATTGTGCCACCGTATTCAAGATCTCCGATTGCTGTCCGTAAACTTTTTAAAAAAAATTTTTTTTAACAAACCAGCACAGACCATGTTTGTACAGCTGAGGGTTTGTTACAATTGCATCTAGTCTGCATAATATTTCAATATAGTGATAAGTTTTGCAGGCGCTACTCGAGACTGCTTTTCAGAGGTTGATGCCGGACATTGGTGGGCAACAATAGGGCCTCTACTGTAGCATTATGTGGCACCGCAGGCTACCCAGTGACGGTGACCACTCTGCTCATTCTCCTCGACCTTTCTGCAGCTTTTGACACTGTTGACCACCCTCTCCTACTCTCTAGGCTCCAGTCACTAGGCATTAAGGACACTGCCCTCTGCTGGTTCTCCTCCTATCTTTCTGACCGCTCCTTCAGTGTTCTGTTCTCTGGCTCCACTTCATCTCCTCTTCCTCTCACTGTCGGGGTACCTCAGGGCTCAGTCCTTGGCCCCCTTCTCTTCTCTCTCTACATGGCCCCAATTGGACAGACCATCAGCAGATTTGGCTTTCAGTACCATCTTTATGCCGATGACACACAACTATACACGTCATCCCCTGACCTTACCCCTGTTGTACTACAGAACGCCACTACAGAACGTCTGCAGTCTCCAACATCATGTCCGCTCTCTGAAACTCAACCTCTCCCCTGCCCATTCATTATAGAATCCTATTCAAAGTACTTGTTCTCACCCACAAAGCCCTCCACAGTGCGGCACCCCCTTACATCTCCTCCCTCAATTCTGTCTATCGACCTAACCGACCGCTGCGCTCTGCAAATGACTTTCGACTAACCCCTGCACTAATCCGTACCTCCCACTCCCGACTCCAAGACTTCTCCCGTGCTGCGCCAATCCTCTGGAATGCTCTACCCTAAGATATTAGGACCATCCACAATTTGCACAGTTTTAGGCACTCCCTCAAAACACATTTGTTCAGAGCGGCCTATCATGTTCCTTAATCAAAGTCATTTTATGTTTGTGTGTGTGTAGCCCATTCACTATCCCCATCTATCCCCCACTCCCTGAAGATGGCTGGACCATCATTGTAAATACATCATTGTAAATACACACCTGTACTTTGTATCTCCCCCATCTCATTGTAGATTGTAAGCTCTCACAAGCAGGGGCGGCTTATTTCGCTTTAATTATTATATTGTTAACATTGTTACTTATGACTGTTGTGTTTGAAACTGTTAAACTGTAAAGCGCTGCAGAATATGTTGGCGCCATAAAGATTATTATTACCAGTGTGGCCACCAGATGTGGCATCCTGTCTACCAGCACAGAACGGCCAAATGTCATCCACTGACCACCATTCCTGGCGCTGATGGACGTCTCACGTTCCTTTGGTCTAAAGGACGGCTCGCGATTACATACTTGACCCTTTCAGGCCCCATCACAAGAGCACACAGCGTCTGCTGAGACACAGGAGCTGTCCAAACACCGCAGACGTGTGTACACAGCCCCGCGGCCATCACCCTGGGATTACACTGTCACTTCTAGACACTCGCTGAGGTATTTGACAACTTCCCCCTGAAAGACCACATTTCCATCCACGCTTTCCCACGGGGACAGAGGACGTCGAAGTATCCCAGATCAACAAGGTGCAGGACGAGCGACGTATTAGTTAGAAAAGTATGTGCCCCCTCCACATTACACTAAAGGAGCTTTTATCACCACCCGACCTTCATCCATGGACAATAATATGGAGTCGGCCCCTCTGAAGCTATAACATCTCCCGCTCTTCTGGGAAGACTTTCTATAAGTTATTTGAGGCATCTGTGGGAATGTTTGCCCCTTCATCATTTGTGAAGTCAGATCCAGATATTGGGGAGAGGACGGGCTCACAATTTGGATGGGGTTGGGGTCCGGGCTCTGGGCAGCCGGTCATATCACCATGTTTGTATGGACATCAGAAAAGGGCCTCCCCAATCTGTTCCCACAAAGATGGAAGCTAAAGTTGTCCACAACTACTTATGCTGAAAAACCAAGATTTCTTTTCTTTAGAACTAAGAGGTCGTCGGAGACCCCTCATAACAGCCCATAGTATTATCCTCCACACCAAACTGTACAGCGGGCACAAGGCAGGCGGGTAACCTTATCCTGGTATTCACCAAACCCACTCATCCATCAGCTACCAGAGAAGTGTGATCAATCACTGCACACAACACGTTCCCTTCAGAGTCCAGTGGTGGCGGCTTTACACCACTCCATCCGACGCTCGGCATTGAGTTTGGTGATGTAAGGCTGCATGAAGCTGCTTGGCCATGAAGCTCATGGTGGGGGTGCAGTGATTGTGCTGATGTCAATACCAGAAGAGATCTAGGAGCTTTGGGGACTTTTCTGCCCCCCACTCTGTAACATTACGAGGTCACCACTTTGTGGCTAAGTTGCTGCGGTTCCTTCCACTTCTCAATAATATCACTCACAGGTGATGGAGGACGATTTAGGAGGAAGAAATGTCAAATGGACTAGTGACACCGGTGGCTCCTATTACAGGACCGCTCCGGACCACCAGCCGTTCTGTCACATGTTGGTAAAGGCATACATAATGGTGGGGAGGAGGAGGGGAGATGTTATACACCGGGGGTGAGGGGCCTGATATTATATTCTGGATTCAATGGTGCCGGATGTTATACACCGGGTGCGAGGATCCAGATGAGAAGTAAATAAAAAAAATAAAAAAAAACAAAAACAAAACAGAAGTTATTAATTACGGTACTCACCGAGTCCAAAAAACACAAGTAATGCCCAGAACTCTGGTGGATGGCTTGATTTTTTGCGTAGCCCACTAAAATAAATTAAAAGATAAAACATGACTACTGATAATAAAGAAGGTGTAACCTACAAGAAAACACGGAACATGGAGTAAAATGCTCATCCATTAATTTATGACATTCGGGGTTTGCGGAAAGCTGGGCGACAACTCACAAAACCGCTCTACTATATGTCTTTAACTTCGGTGAGCCGACGAGCAGAACAGGCTGAAAAAGCTGAAGATTTGCTACAGTGTGCCAGTCCTGTGAGAAGCCTGGGATGCACTGTAACAAGTCTTCGGGGACACGAGATGCTGATGTGTTGAAGTGCGCGATAATCGGCCACCGCTGGTTAATGAGGCACCAGACGTCTGAGAACGAGCCGGATCCTGAATGTGCGGGACCTGGAGCAGGATCTGAGGTCACGAGGCCGATAGAGAAGCAGCACAACCTACGTGGAACAAGCCTCTTATCTGCCTGAACCCAGCTGCCAGGACAAATATTTACCCGAGATTGAGCCCGCTGCCACCACAGCTCTCAGGATCAGCGCTGCAGGAAAAGCGGGACCGGCACGGCTCCCAGGAAGGTTTATCAGAGGGACGAGGAGGGGAATGACCCCCTATTTGTTTTGGTTAAAGGTTATCTGATGCTTTATTTGTTTAATAGGGAATATTTAGCTACATGACTAAGTGGTGGTGGAAATACTCACAAGATCTAAAAAAAAAAAAAAAAACACATGAGAAAAGTCATCCACAAACAGCAATTTTCAGAAGGCAAATTACCTCCACAAACAGCAATTTTCAGAAGGCAAATTACCAGTGTGAGAAGCCTGGAGATTGTGAATGCGGCTCTGGAGCACAAAGTTTTTAAAAAACTAAAAATTAGGTAGATGAGAAAACATCATATTGTTAGGGTATTCGTTTGGTAAATGATGAAGGGGGATCAGATCATCTTGCCCCTTTAAAACACCTGAGATCAGCTGGGGGGGTGGGGTGAAGGGGTCTGAAAAGTCGAAATACCAATTTTCTGGCATTAGCAATTTTCTTGTCTTGAATTACTCCAAATTTTAAGCCTTAAATACTCCAAAGCTGCATTTACAATTTTTTTTGCCTTACAGAGCTGAAATCTTCGACAAATGGTAACATAATAAATTCAGTCGAAATAGTTTAATCTCGTCCCCTTAAAAGGAAGTAGTCCACTACTTTGATACGGATACCTCACCCCAAAAAGGGAAGATGGCTGTATGACTGACGAGGATCGCAATGCAATGCTTGGACTGGCCAGTCGGCTCTCCCGACCTGAGCATGACAGCTTGATGTATTTCTATGAAATGGTCAAGCTCATGTCGGAGGAGCCGCCGGTCAGTCCATGCATTGCACTGCGATCCTCGTCCAAGTCAAGCGGCCATCTAACATAGTAACATAGTAACATCGTTAGTAAGGCCGAAAAAAGACATTTGTCCATCCAGTTCAGCCTATATTCCATCATAATACATACCCAGATTTACGTCCTTCTACAGAACCTAATAATTGTATGATACAATATTGTTCTGCTCCAGGAAGACATCCAGGCCTCTCTTGAACCCCTCGACTGAGTTCGCCATCACAACCTCCTCAGGCAAGCAATTCCAGATTCTCACTGCCCTAACAGTAAAGAATCCTCTTCTATGTTGGTGGAAAAACCTTCTCTCCTCCAGACGCAAAGAATGCCCCCTTGTGCCCGTCACCTTCCTTGGTATAAACAGATCCTCAGCGAGATATTTGTATTGTCCCCTTATATACTTATACATGGTTATTAGATCGCCCCTCAGTCGTCTTTTTTCTAGACTAAATAATCCTAATTTCGCTAATCTATCTAGGTATTGTAGTTCTCCCATCCCCTTTATTAATTTTGTTGCCCTCCTTTGTACTCTCTCTAGTTCCATTATATCCTTCCTGAGCACCGGTGCCCAAAACTGGACACAGTACTCCATGTGCGGTCTAACTAGGGATTTGTACAGAGGCAGTATAATGCTCTCATCATGTGTATCCAGACCTCTTTTAATGCACCCCATGATCCTGTTTGCCTTGGCAGCTGCTGCCTGTCACTGGCTGCTCCAGGTAAGTTTATCATTAACTAGGATCCCCAAGTCCTTCTCCCTGTCAGATTTACCCAGTGGTTTCCCGTTCAGTGTGTAATGGTGATATTGATTCCTTCTTCCCATGTGTATAACCTTACATTTATCATTGTTAAACCTCATCTGTCTCTTCCCTTAGATTAAATTATCAATATCTGTCCACCTCAACCGATCGGCTGTACATGGTGTACATAGCCGAAACAGCACAGATCTGTATGCTGTGTAGTGGGCATGCTCGGTACTGCAGTGTGTCTGGAGCAGTGCTGTTCAGGCTTTATAATGTGTGCTACAATCAGAAGGTTTGTGGGGGTGGCATATCGCAGACATCAGAGATTAGTATGGCACTCAGGACTTGCCCCGTTCCCGTAAAGTAAATTTTTAGCTCAATAACTTACCCTAAAGACTACAGTAAGTGGTATAAGGATCCAGATTACATCACTTTGACCTTTTTTGTGCATACACCTATATGTCTAAATGAAGAATCCCACCTTTAAAAAGTATCAAATTGGTTTTCTGCTACAGATAGACCCCTTTATTCTATCAACAAAGAAAAAAAGATATTGAATACCTGCAAACAACACTAGAGGGAGCTCACCGCATACAGCTTACCCATAAAACCCAATGATAAACCTGTATGCGGTCAGCTCACGAGCCCCCTCTAGTGTTGGCTACAGGCCAGCTAAATTTATCATGTAACTGCATATCTATTCAGCATTGCATCAGCAAAACTGAATTTTTAATTAAAAAAAAAAAAAAAAAAAAAAAAAAAATGTGGACCTTCCTTGTAAGATTAGGTGAAGATCCTTTTCTACCAAAGAAAATTAACCCGAAAAACCATTTAATGAGCAAAATGCTCCTGAACAGAAGTGATTAATGACTGCCGCTAGTCTCTTATTTTGGCAGCAAGTCCGTTCCTCTGAGAAAGGCCAGTGATGATGACATCACTCCATCTGGACTGGATTACTCCAGTAGGGGTCGGCTCGCTGACAGGACTGTAATATATGGGATATTTTTAGGAGTTTACACCTGAGGGCATTGGAGGGGTGGGAAACAGAAGGCCCAGAGACTTTACTCCACCAGGAGATCACCGAAGTGGCGCTCAATGGTTCACCGCGGACCCAGTTTCCCATGGTGCGGATCTTCTGCCGCAAAGATCCCCTCCCCCACTTCATTTCCTTCTGTGACATAATAAAATAAATGGATTCTGGAAAGTAAATTCAGCTCCTTGCGAGGATGAAGCCGCGGCTTTATTACATCTGTACATTGTTCGACGGATGTATATTTATTGTAAGGAGCCGGATCAAATGGATAAAAGATGATAGAACGGGAGCGGATATTAGCAGAAGGACACTAATCCTCTTAGAAAAGCAGTGGATAGGACTTTTTTTGGTGCAATGTATCAGTAACAGATCTGTGAGAAAACCCCAATCGACATAAAGGTCTAAAGCTTCATAATACAAAGTTTCAATTTCAATTACAGTACAGACCAAAAGTTTGGACACACCTTTTCATTTAAAGATTTTTCTGTATTTTCATGACTATGAAAATTGTAAATTCACACCGAAGGCATCAAAACTATGAATTAGCACAAGTGGAATTATATACTTAACAAAAAAGTGTGAAACAACTGAAATTATGTCTTATATTCTAGGTTCTTCAAAGTAGCCACCTTTTGCTTTGATGACTGCTTTGCACACTCTTGGCATTCTCTTGATGAGCTTCTAGAGATAGTCACCGGAAATGGTTTTCAATTCACAGGTGTGCCCTGTCAGGTTTAATAAGTGGAATTTCTTGCCTTATAAATGGGGTTGGGACCATCAGTTCTGTTGTGCAGAAGTCTGGTGGATACACAGCTGATAGTCCTACTGAATAGACTGTTAGAATTTGTATTATGGCAAGAAAAAAGCAGCCAAGTAAAGAAAAACGAGTGGCCATCATTACTTTAAGAAATGAAGGTCAGTCAGTCCGAAAAATTGGGCAAACTTTGAAAGTGTCCCCAAGTGCAGTGGCAAAAACCATCAAGCGCTACAAAGAAACTTGCTCACATGAGGACCGTCCCAGGAAAGGAAGACCAAGAGTCACCTCTGCTTCTGAGGATAAGCTTATCTGAGTCACCAGCCTCAGAAATCACAGGTTAACAGCAGCTCAGATTAGAGACCAGGTCAATGCCACACAGTTCTAGCAGCAGACACATCTCTACAACTGTTAAGAGGAGACTTTGTGCAGCAGGCCTTCATGGTAAAATAGCTGCTAGGAAACCACTGCTAAGGACAGGCAACAAGCAGAAGAGACTTGTTTGGGCTAAACACAAGAAATGGGCATTAGACCAGTGGAAATCTGTGCTTTGGTCTGATGAGTCCAAATTTGAGATCTTTGGTTTCAACCACCGTGTCTTTGTGCGACGCAGAAAATGTGAACCAATGAACTCTACATGCCTGGTTACCACCGTGAAGCATGGAGGAGGAGGTGTGATGTGTGGGGGTGCTTTGCTCGTGACACTGTTGGGGATTTATTCAAAATTGAAGATATACTGAGCCAGCATGGCTACCACAGCATCTTGCAGCAGCATGCTATTCCATCCGGTTTGCGTTTAGTTGGACCATCATTTATTTTTCAACAGGAAAATGACCCCAAACACACCTCCAGGCTGTGTAATGGCTATTTGACCAAGAAGGAGAGTGATGGGGTGCTACGCCAGATGACCTGGTCTCCACAGTCACCAGACCTGAACCCAATCGAGATGGTTTTGGGTGAGCTGGACCGCAGAGTGAAGGCAAAAGGGCCAACAAGTGCTAAGCATCTCTGGGAACTCCTTCAAGATTGTTGGAAGACCATTTCCGGTGACTACCTCTTGAAGCTCATCAAGAGAATGCCAAGAGTGTGCAAAGCAGTCATCAAAGCAAAAGGCAGCTACTTTGAAGAACCTAGAATATAAGACATATTTTCAGTTGTTTCACACTTTCTTGTTAAGTATATAATTCCACGTGTTAATTCATAGTTTGATGCCTTCAGTGTGAATGTACAATTTTCATAGTCATGAAAATACAGAAAAATCTTTAAATGAGAAGGTGTGTCCAAACTTTTGGTCTGTACTGTACGTCAAGACCTCTGCTTGCTGTCAGTTGACTGAAGTGGTTTCTAATTACGATCAAAGGCCAAAAACATACTGATGTCACACTCCTGAAGGTTTGTCACAACTCTATGCAGTCCACATAAACCTCAGTGTTACTCATGTATTGGCTTCGGAGCCGCACCGCCCGTCTCCTCTCTGCTCGACTCTCTCTACTCGGGCTTGTCAACTGTGTGTGTGTCTCAATTGGCTGTGCTACAACAAGATGCCTATCCACCAATCCGACTCTGCTGTTCCTGGGTGCACAACTGGCAGTGCTACAACAAGATGCCTATCCACCAATCCGACTCTGCTGTTCCTGGGTGCACAATTGGCTGTGCTACAACAAGATGCCAGTCCACCAATCCGACTCTGCTGTTCCTGGGTGCACAATTGGCAGTGCTACAACAAGATGCCTATCCACCAATCCGACTCTGCTGTTCCTGGGTGCACAATTGGCAGTGCTACAACAAGATGCCTGTCCACCATTCCGACTCTGCTGTTCCTGGGTGCACAATTGGCTGTGCTACAACAAGATGACTATCCACCAATCCGACTCTGCTGTTCCTGGGTGCACAATTGGCTGTGCTACAACAAGATGCCAGTCCACCAATCCGACTCTGCTGTTCCTGGGTGCACAATTGGCTGTGCTACAAGATGCCAGTCCACCAATCCGACTCTGCTGTTCCTGGGTGCACAATTGGCTGTGCTACAACAAGATGCCAGTCCACCAATCCGACTCTGCTGTTCCTGGGTGCACAATTGGCTGTGCTACAACAAGATGCCAGTCCACCAATCCGACTCTGCTGTCCCTGTGTGCACAATTGGCAGTGCTACAACAAGATGCCAGTCCACCAATCCGACTCTGCTGTTCCTGGGTGCACAATTGGCTGTGCTACAACAAGATGCCAGTCCACCAATCCGACTCTGCTGTCCCTGGGTGCACAATTGGCAGTGCTACAACAAGATGCCAGTCCACCAATCCGACTCTGCTGTTCCTGGGTGCACAATTGGCAGTGCTACAACAAGATGCCAGTCCACCAATCCGACTCTGCTGTTCCTGTGTGCACAATTGGCAGTGCTACAACAAGATGCCAGTCCACCAAGCCGACTCTGCTTTTCCTGGGTGCACAATTGGCTGTGCTACAAGATGCCAGTCCACCAATCCGACTCTGCTGTTCCTGGGTGCACAATTGGCTGTGCTACAAGAAGCCAGTCCACCAATCCGACTCTGCTGTTCCTGGGTGCACAACTGGCTGTGCTACAACAAGATCCCTATCCACCAATCCGACTCTGCTGTTCCTGGGTGCACAATTGGCTGTGCTACAACAAGATGCCAGTCCACCAATCCGACTCTGCTGTTCCTGGGTGCAGAACTAGCTGTGCTACAACAAGATGCCTATCCACCAATCCGACTCTGCTGTCCCTGGGTGCACAATTGGCAGTGCTACAACAAGATGCCTATCCACCAATCCGACTCTGCTGTTCCTGGGTGCACAATTGGCTGTGCTACAACAAGATGCCAGTCCACCAATCCGACTCTGCTGTTCCTGGGTGCACAACTGGCAGTGCTACAACAAGATGCCTATCCACCAATCCGACTCTGCTGTTCCTGGGTGCACAATTGGCTGTGCTACAACAAGATGCCAGTCCACCAATCCGACTCTGCTGTTCCTGGGTGCACAATTGGCAGTGCTACAACAAGATGCCTGTCCACCATTCCGACTCTGCTGTTCCTGGGTGCACAATTGGCTGTGCTACAACAAGATGCCTATCCACCAATCCGACTCTGCTGTTCCTGGGTGCACAATTGGCTGTGCTACAACAAGATGCCAGTCCACCAATCCGACTCTGCTGTTCCTGGGTGCACAATTGGCAGTGCTACAACAAGATGCCAGTCCACCAATCTGAATCTGCTGTTCCTGGGTGCACAACTGGCTGTGCTGCAACAAGATGCCTATCCACCAATCTGAATCTGCTGTTCCTGGGTGCACAACTGGCTGTGCTACAACAAGATGCCAGTCCACCAATCCAACTCTGCTGTTCCTGGGTGCACAACTGGCAATGCTACAACAAGATGCCTATCCACCAATCCGATTCTGCTGTTCCTGGGTGCACAATTGGCAGTGCTACAACAAGATGCCTGTCCACCATTCCGACTCTGCTGTTCCTGGGTGCACAATTGGCTGTGCTACAACAAGATGCCTATCCACCAATCCGACTCTGCTGTTCCTGGGTGCACAATTGGCTGTGCTACAACAAGATGCCAGTCCACCAATCCGACTCTGCTGTTCCTGGGTGCACAACTGGCAGTGCTACAACAAGATGCCTGTCCACCATTCCGACTCTGCTGTTCCTGGGTGCACAATTGGCTGTGCTACAACAAGATGCCTGTCCACCATTCCGACTCTGCTGTTCCTGGGTGCACAATTGGCTGTGCTACAACAAGATGCCTATCCACCATTCCGACTCTGCTGTTCCTGGGTGCACAATTGGCTGTGCTACAACAAGATGCCAGTCCACCAATCCGACTCTGCTGTTCCTGGGTGCATAACTGGCAGTGCTACAACAAGATGCCTATCCACCAATCCGACTCTGCTGTTCCTGGGTGCACAATTGGCAATGCTACAACAAGATGCCTGTCCACCAATCCGACTCTGCTGTTCCTGGGTGCACAATTGGCTGTGCTACAACAAGATGCCAGTCCACCAATCCGACTCTGCTGTTCCTGGGTGCACAATTGGCAATGCTACAACAAGATGCCTGTCCACCAATCCGACTCTGCTGTTCCTGGGTGCACAATTGGCTGTGCTACAACAAGATGCCAGTCCACCAATCCGACTCTGCTGTTCCTGGGTGCACAATTGGCAGTGCTACAACAAGATGCCAGTCCACCAATCCGACTCTGCTGTTCCTGGGTGCACAATTGGCTGTGCTACAACAAGATGCCAGTCCACCAATCCGACTCTGCTGTTCCTGGGTGCACAATTGGCTGTGCTACAACGAGATAATATCGAACAAAGTCCAGCTCACCATGGTCGACATCCTTGGAGACTCGGAGCACGGAACCGCTGTGTCAGGGCGTAGAAAATCAAAAAAGAAATAAGGAATCCAGCTCAACGAGGTAGTGAAAAAAACTTCTCTTTCTTTATTCACTTGAAAATATATTCAGTGGAGGATAAAAACATCAGCAATTACAAAGGATAAAATGCGATATCAAAGCGTTTCTGGTGACCAAGCACCCTTAATCATGATAAGGGTCAATTGGCTGTGCTACAAGATGCCAGTCCACCAATCCGACTCTGCTGTTCCTGGGTGCACAATTGGCTGTGCTACAAGATGCCAGTCCACCAATCCGATTCTGCTGTTCCTGGGTGCACAATTGGCTGTGCTACAACAAGATGCCAGTCCACCAATCCGACTCTGCTGTTCCTGGGTGCACAATTGGCAGTGCTACAACGAGATGCCAGTCCACCAATCCGACTCTGCTGTTCCTGGGTGCACAATTGGCTGTGCTACAACAAGATGCCAGTCCACCAATCGGACTGTTGTTCCTGGGTGCACAATTGGCTGAGATACAAGATGTCTGTCCACCAATCCGACTCTGCTGTCCCTGGGGCTGGGCACACAATTGGCTCTTCTACAAAACGCCTGTCTATTGATCCAGCATTGTAGTTCCTAGGTACTCAATTGGCTCTGCTACAAGATGCCAGTTCACCACTCCTGCTCTGCTGTTCCTGGGTGCACAATTGGCTGTGCTACAACAAGATGCCTGCCCACCCATCCAGCTCCGCTATTCCTGGGGCTGGGCACACAATTTTCTGTTCTACAACAAGATGCCAATCCGGCAATGTTGTTGGCACACTTGGCTGCGTTACAACAACCTACCTGTCCGGCAATCTGGTTCTGCTGTTCCTAGGTGCTGTCCTCACACTCTGCTCCACAACACCAAACTCCTTGACATCACGCACGACTGATGAACCAAAGGTGAATGTCCGTACACAGACTCACAGCACACAGTCACTGCTCCGCAGCATCTCTGCACCCACTCCTCTGGTCCGAGCTGTCCCATCATAACCATATGCTCAATAAATCTACCTCATCAGGTGAACCAACAAATCTAATCAACACAAATCTCTGCTGTCTCAGCACAGGTACATGTATAACCTGCACTCCATATTGTAAAGCTCAAACAGGAATTTCTGGAATGGAAGCAAATGTAGCAAAACTTCACCTGTGATAAGTAAAGGGTATATAACGCCTTCCATTATAACGACAGCAACTACAGATCTTCAAAAAATAGTGAAGAAAAGAAAATCTACATAAATATTTCTGCTTAAATAGAAAAATCTGTTACAAAAGGGTTAATGGCACTGACAGAAAAGTGCATTTCCATAATGCATTTGTCCTTATGACATTCACATGACTAGAAAAAAAAAATCCAACTACAGATCGGATCACAAGATTTGACGGTGATCGCTCGCACTTCCTGCTGCTGGGAGCAATTGTACCCAGATAACGGTCTCTGAGATGGGCGGATATGGTGAACCCTTGAGGTTAGTAATGGCAAAGGAAGCTGAAGCTGGTATTGAGCGTGGGAGGGAAAAAAGAAACAAATCTCCAGATCTAAGTCACGTACAAGACCAAAAATGATGACCAATAAGGAAAGTATCACTGGCTGCAGCTAAATACACATATACACAGAGGAACTGCAGAGCTGCACTCACTATTCTGCTGGTGCAGTCACTGTGTACATACATTACATTACTTATCCTGTACTGATCCCGAGTTACATCCTGTATTATACTCCAGAGCTGCACTCACTAATCTGCGGGTGCAGTCACTGTGTACATACAATACATTACTTATCCTGTACTGATCCTGAGTTACATCCTGTATTATACTCCAGAGCTGCACTCATTACTCTGCTGGTGCAGTCACTGTGTACATACAATACATTACTTATCCTGTACTGATCCTGAGTTACATCCTGTATTATACTCCAAAGCTGCACTCACTATTCTGCTGGTGCAGTCACTGTGTACATACATTACATTACTTATCCTGTACTGATCCTGAGTTACATCCTTTATTATACTCCAGAGCTGCACTCACTATTCTGCTGGTGCAGTCACTGTGTACATACATTACTTATCCGGTACTGATCCTGAGTTACATCCTGTATTATACCCCAGAGCTGCACTCACTATTCTGCCGGGGGCTCTGGCCTTTCACAAAATGTCGCCAGAACCCCTGCAGCACCGGAGACACCCCCGCAGCACCGGAGCCCCCTTGCAGACCCCATCATCCCAGCCTGCAGCAATGTTCCACTCCTGCCTCCAGCAACAACCCTGGGACCCTGATCCACCGCAGCCACAACCCCTGGTAAGCAATAAGACGCATGGATTATAAGAAGCCCCACCAATTTATTAAAAAATGTTTTTTTTTCCTATTTTTCTTCTCAAAATTTGGGGTGCGTCTTATAATCCGGAGCGCCTTACAAAGCAAAAAATACGGTACATTACATTACTGATCCTGTACTGATCCTGTTACATCCTGTATTATACTCCAGAGCTGCATTCACTATTCTGCTAGTGCAGTCACTGTGTACATACATTACATTACTTATCCTGTACTGATCCTGAGTTACATCCTGTATTATACCCCAGAGCTGCACTCACTATTCTGCTGGTGCAGTCACTGTGTGCATACATTACATTACTTATCCTGTACTGATCCTGAGTTATATCCTGTATTATACTCCAGAGCTGCACTCACTATTCAGCAGCCATTATTGCTGAATTATCCCAGTACTCCCTGCTTTCTTCATTAGATATATAATTTATCCTCTTTAGAAGTGGAAACTGATCTGGCTTCACAGCAAAATTCTAAATTGAAGACGTTCTCCATTTTGGAACGATGGGAGAGAAAAAAAATCTCTTATTACGAAATTTAGCTCCCGCTGTTCCTGGTACCCGCTCGCTCTCTCTCCCGCTCGCTCTCTGCAGTGGAGGGTTTGATTTCTAAACATGGTTTCAGTTGATTTTACAGCTCCATAAACCAATCTGCAAAACTCATGAGTCAGTGAGAATGGTAGTAATGGATACCTGACGACTGCAAGAGGGAAAAAAACTGCACGTGTAAGCAGCCAGGCTTAAAGGGGATGCGCAACTGTTGTCATTGGTAAGTAATTGAACCAAGACCCAACCTGGTGATTGCTAGAATGTCTCATTATTTGTATACCTTATATCATTCAATATAGTCTATTGTTCCCTGTTAACTGCCCTGCTCCATTTTTCAAAACGTTTGAAATGGCTGATATGTTAAAAGGGGTCACTGCTGCTCCTCATACAATATTGGATTTCAGCAAAAACAAACCTACAGTCAATTAAATACAGATTTCTCAAGAACTAGATTTACATTCAGAGAAGTCTACAAATATCTGGAGGGCTGTCACATTGTAGAAGGATCATCATTATTCTCATTTGCACAAGGAAAAACGAGAAGCAATGGGATGAAACCGAAGGGGGGGGGGGTGGGGGAGACATAGATTAGATAATAGAAAAAAACTTTTAGACGGTGAGGGTGATCAATGAGTGGAACAGGCTTCCGGGAGAGGTGGGGAGTTCTTCTTCAATGGGAGTCTTCAAACTGAGGCTGGACAGACATCTGTCTGAGATGGTTTAAAGAATCCTGCAATGAGCAGGGGGTTGGACACGATGACCCAGGAGGTCCCTTCCAACTCTACCATTCTATGATTCTATGATTAAGTGAGATCAGGGAGGTGACGACAACTTTTGGGGACTATAAACAAATGGGAAAAACTGAAACAGAAAATAATGCTGACATGTTAATAAAGGTGCTAAATATAAATATATATATATATATATATATATATATATATATATATATATATATATATATATATATAAACTAGATGGTAGCCCGATTCTAACGCATCGGGTATTATTATTATTTATTGTTATAGCGCCATTTATTCCATGGCGCTTTACATGTGAGGAGGGGTATACATAATAAAAACAGGTACAATAATCTTAAACAATACAAGTCATAACTGGTACAGGAGGAGAGAGGACCCTGCCCGCGTGGGCTCACAATCTACAAGGGATGGGTGAGAAAACAGCAGGCGAGGGTAGAACTAGAATATGTATGCGCAGTACATTCCCCAGCCCGCGCAGTACATTCCCCAGCCCGCGCTGTACATTCCCCAGCCCGCGCTGTACATTCCCCAGCCCGCGCTGTACATTCCCCAGCCCGCGCAGTACATTGCCCAGCCCGCGTTGTACATTCCCCAGCCCGCGTTGTACATTGCCCAGCCCGCGTTGTACATTGCCCAGCCCACGCAGTCTATAGCAATGTGGGCACCATATCCCTGTTAAAAAAAAAAAAAAAAAAGAATTAAAATAAAAAAATAGTTATATACTCACCCTCCATTGGCCCCCAGATCAAAGCGGTTACCAACGCTCCTCGTGCGCTCCGGTTTAAAAAGTGCATTGCGGTCTAGCGAGATGATGACGTAGCGGTCTCATGAGACTGCAATGCATGGAGCGGTCACCGGGGCGTCGCGAGGAGCGGGAAAGGCCGGTTCCTGATCCGGGGGGGCCACCGAACGGTAAGTATATAACTATTTTTTATTTCTTTATTATTTTTAACATTAGATCTTTTTACTATTCATGTTGCATAGGCTGCATGAATAGTATAAAGTTGGTCACACAGGGTTAATAGCAGCATTAACCGAGTGCGTTACACCGCGGTCAACGCTGCTATTAGCCCTGTGTGAGCACTGACCGGAGGGGAGTATGTAGGCGCTGGGCACTGACTGCGGGGAGGAAGGAGCAGCCATTTTCTTCCGGACTATGCCCGTCGCTGATTGGTCGTGGCTGTTTTGCCGCGACCAATCAGTGACTTGGATTTCCATGACAGACAGAGGCCGCGACCAATGAATATCCGTGACAGAAAGACAGAAGGACAGACAGACAGAAAGACGGAAGTGACCCTTAGACAATTATATAGTAGATGGCTCTTCCCCAATTAAAAGCCTGAGTAAGCTCAGTACACAGTGACTGCACCAGCAGAATAGTGAGTGCAGCTCTGGAGTATAATACAGGATGTAACTCTGGATCAGTACGGGATAAGTAATGTATGTACACAGTGACTGCACCAGCAGAATAGTGAGAGCAGCTCTGGAGTATAATACAGGATGTAACTCTGGATCAGTACAGGATCAGTAATGTAAGGTATTTACACAGTGACTGCATCAGCAGAATAGTGAGTGCAGCTCTGGAGTATAATACAGGATGTACAGTACAGACCAAAAGTTTTGACACCTCATTTAAAGATGTTTCTGTATTTTTACGACTATGAAAATTGTACATTCACACTGAAGGCATCAAAACTACGAATTAACACATGTGGAATTATATACTTAACAAAAGTGTGAAACAACTGAAATTATGTCTTATATTCTAGGTTCTTCAAACTAGCCACCTTTTCCTTTGATGACTGCTTTGCACACTCTTGGCATTCTCTTGATGAGCTTCAAGAGGTAGTCACTGGGAATGGTTTTCACTTCACAGGTGTGCCCTGTCAGCTTTAATAAGTGGGATTTCTTGCCTTATAAATGGGGTTGGGACCATCAGTTGTGTTGAGCAGAACTCTGGTGAATACACAGCTGATAGTCCTACTGAATAGACTGTTAGAATTTGTATTATGGCAAGAAAAAAGCAGCTAAGTAAAGAAAAACGAGTGGCCATCATTACTTTAAGAAATGAAGGTCAGTCAGTCCAAAAAAATTGGGCAAACTTTGAAAGTGTCCCCAAGTGCAGTGGCAAAAACCATCAAGCGCTACAAAGAAACTCGCTCACAAGAGGACCGCCCCAGGAAAGGAAGACCAAGAGTCACCTCTGCTTCTGAGGATAAGTTTATCCGAGTCACCAGCCTCAGAAATCGCAGGTTAACAGCAGCTCAGATTAGAGACCAGGTCAATTCCACACAGAGTTCTAGCAGCAGACACATCTCTACAACTGTTAAGAGGAGACTTTGTGCAGCAGGCCTTCATGGTAAAATAGCTGCTAGGAAACCACTGCTAAGGACAGCCAACAAGCAGAAGAGACTTGTTTGGGCTAAAGAACACAAGGAATGGACATTAGACCAGTGGAAATCTGTGCTTTGGTCTGATGAGTCCAAATTTGAGATCTTTGGTTCCAACCACCGAGTCTTTGTGCGACGCACAAAAGGTGAACGGCTGGACTCTACATGCCTGGTTTCCACCATGAATCATGGAGGAGGTGTGATGGTGTGTGGGTGCTTTGCTGGTGACACTGTTGGGGATTTATTCAAAATTGAAGGCATACTGAACCAGCATGGCTACCACAGCATCTTAATGCGGCATGCTATTCCATCCGATTTGCGTTTAGTTGGACCATCATTTATTTTTCAACAGGACAATGACCCCAAACACACCTCCAGGCTGTGTAAGGGCTATTTGATCAAGAAGAGTGATAGGGTGCTACGCCAGGTGACCTGGCCTCCACAGTCACCAGACCTGAACCCAATCAAGATGGTTTGGTGTGAGCTGGACCGCAGAGTGAAGGCAAAAGGGCCAACAAGTGCTAAGCATCTCTGGGAACTCCTTCAAGATTGTTGGAAGACCATTTCGGGTGACTACCTCTTGAAGCTCATCAAGAGAATGCCAAGAGTGTGCAAAGCAGTCATCAAAGCAAAAGGTGGCTACTTTGAAGAACCTAGAATATAAGACATAATTTCAGTTGCTTCACACTTTTTTGTTAAGTATATAATTCCACATGTGTTAATTCATAGTTTTGATGCCTTCAGTGTGAATGTACAATTTTCATAGTCCTGAAAATACAGAAAAATCTTTAAATGAAAAGGTGTGTCCAAACTTTTGGTCTGTACTGTAACTCAGGAAAAAGTGTAGTTACTCACCGATAACGGTGTTTCTCAGAGCCCATGACAGCACTACCAGAGAGAGGGGATCCGCCCTTCAGGGACAGGAAACCTACAGGATAAAAGGGCGGTACCTCTCCCCTGCATCAGTTTTGTTTACAGAGCATCGGAGGTCCTCCAGGTTAGTCACAACAACACAAAAAATACGCAATTTAATCATAATGCTTAACAGTGAACACCGTGTCTATATGTAAAAAACCACTTCACACAAATAATGTGCTCACCGCACACGTGATGAGGGGGGGAATAAGCAGGTGCTGTCATGGGCTCTGAGAAACACCGTTATCGGTGAGTAACTACACTTTTCTCAGTCGCCCATGACAGCACTACCAGAGAGAATTACAGAGATCATTGCTTAGGGAGGGACCACAGCCTGCAGAACCCTTCTCCCGAAGGTTAGGTCAGACGAAGAGGCTAGGTCTAAGCGGTAGTGTCTGAAAAAGGTTGAAGGTCATGACCAGGTGGCCGCCTTACAGATCTGATCTAATGGTACCTCTGACCTTTCGGCCCAGGAGGTCGCCATAGCCCTTGTAGAATGTGCCTTCAGTCCTTGCGGAATGGCGTTCCCGGAGGATGAGTACGCCAAAGCTATTGCGTCTGTGACCCATCGAGCTATAGTGCCCTTAGAAGCTTTGAGTCCTTTCCTGGGACCCTGGAAGCAGATAAAAAGAGACCCTTCCTTCCTATACTGCTGGGTGATTTTTATGTATTGGACCAGGCACCTTTTAACGTCTAGTGTATGGAATTTCTCTTCCTTCTTATTTTTAGGGTTTTGACAGAAAGAAGGAAGGATTATTTCTTGGGATCTATGGAATGTTGACGCAACTTTCGGTAGATAGGAAGGGTCTGTTTTTAATATAACTTTATCATCCAGAATTTGTGTAAATGGAGGGTTTACAGACAGGGCTTGGAGGTCACTTATCCTACGGGCAGAGGTCAGGGCTATTAGGAGGGCCGTTTTAAGAGAAACAATTTTAAGGGGTACCGATTCTATGGGCTCAAACGGAGAGTCTGTTAAGGCTGACAGGACTAAGTTCAGATCCCAGGTTGGTAAACTACTTATAGTTAGCGGTTTAGACCTTGCGGCTGCTCTGATAAACCGTATAACCCAAGGGTTGGCTGCTATGTTCTCACAGTATAAAGATCCTAGAGCTGCTATCTGTACCTTTAAGGTACTTACCGAAAGGCCTAAGTCTAAGCCCTTCTGTAGAAATTCTAGTATTTCAGATACTGGAACACCATCTTGCAATTTTACCCCAGAGGAGGACAAAAATTTTTTCCATGTTTTGCCGTATATTTTTGTGGTCACAGGTTTTCTACTTTTCATTAGTGTAGACACTAGCTTGTCAGAAAACCCTCTTTCCCTCAATAGTGACCTCTCAAAAGCCACGCTGTCAGATGGAGATTTTCTGATTGAGGGTGGAACACCGGTCCCTGAGACAGGAGGTCCGGAAGATCCAGAAGCACCCAGGGATCGGTGATTGATAACATCCTCAGCCATGAAAACCAGGCTCTCTTGGGCCAGAAGGGGGCTATCAAGATGAGTCTGGATTTGTCCTGCCTGATCTTTCTCAGAACTGCTGGAATGAGAATAGTAGGGGGAAATGCATATGTTAGGGTCTGTGTCCAGGGTATTGTGAATGTATCCACAGCCTGAGGATTCCCCCTGGGATCTAGGGAACAGAAAGTTTCCACTTTCTTGTTGTGCATATTGGCAAAGAGGTCTATTACAGGGATCCCCCATAGATCTGTGATTTTGTTGAATATGCCCTGATTTAGAGACCACTCCCCCTGCTTTAGTAGGGTACGACTCAGAAAGTCCGCTTTTTGGTTTTCCACCCCCTTTATATGTAGGGCTGATATGGACAGGAAGTTGTTTTGTACCAGGCTGAAAATTTCGAAGGTGGTTTCCATTAATGATTGAGACCTGGTACCCCCCTGGTGGTTTAAGTAAGCTACTACTACTTTGTTGTCCGAGAATACTCGGACATGATGGCCTTGCAGTTGGTCTAGGAAGTACAGTAGTGCGTGATTCACAGCCCTCAACTCTTTTTGATTTGAGGAAGATCTGAGCTCCTGAATTGTCCATATCCCCTGAGTGACTCTGTCGTCTAGGTGAGCCCCCCACCCTGTGGGACTTGCGTCTGTGGTAACTATCTGAGATGCCTCTGTTACCCAGGGAATCCCTTTTGATAAGTTGTTGGGATTCAGCCACCAGCCCAGGGAATGAATAGTGGGTAAACTTAGAGTCATTCGATTTTCTAACCGTCCTAGTATTTTTTGGTTCCTTAAAATATCCCACTGAAGTGTCCTTGTGTGGAGCTGTGCCCACTGAACCGCTGGGAGACAGGCCGAGAGGGACCCCAGTAATGACATTGCCTTCCTTAGAGTCATGGTAGGGTTTGCACGCGCTTGTGACACTAGGTGGATTATGTTTTGTTTTTTCTTGTCTAGTAGGTAACAAACCTGAGAACTTGAGTCCAGGATGAGACCCAAGAATTCTTGAACCTTGGTTGGTTCCAGTTTTGATTTTTGGAGGTTCACCAGCCAGCCCAATTTTGTTAAGGTGTCTATGACTCTGTCGCATTGTTGACGGCAGAGTTCGGCCGAGTTGCTCACAATCAGAAAATCGTCTAGATATGGAATAATCAAGACGTCTTCCTCTCTCAGATGTGACATCATCTCCGCTATCAACTTTGTGAAGATGCGGGGAGCAATTGATATGCCAAAGGGAAGAGCCCTGTATTGGTATTCCCTGGTCTGTCCTTTTATGACTACTGCCAGTCTGAGGAATTTCTGAGAGGTCTTGTGGATGGGGACGTGATAATATGCGTCGCTGAGATCTAGAACTATCATAAAACAGTTGGGAAACAGATTTTTTATCGTTGATTTTATTGACTCCATTTTGAATCTGTAGTTTTTTTACATAGGTATTCAACTTCCGTAAGTTTATTATAGTTCGGAAGGTTCCGTCCGGTTTGGGAACCAGGAACAATGGAGAGTAGAATCCCTTCCCTCTCTCCAGAGGGGGGACTTCTTGGATGACAGCCTTGTGTACTAGTTTTACAATTTCTAGTTCTAGAGCTTCTTGTTGTTGAGATGATCTCAGCGGTGTTACCACATAATTCCGTGGGGGTAGGGATAAAAATTCTATGCGAAGCCCTTCTCCTATTAATTTTAATATCCAAGGGCTGGTCGAAATTTTCTCCCAGGCCGGGAGGAATTGAGTCAATCTCCCTCCCACCCTGGGGAAGACGTCACTTGGGAGGGGGGGGGGGGGTTTCTACCTCGAGGGGAGTTACCAAAGAGGAAACCTCTGTCTTTCCTCCTTCCGTCATCCCATCGGTTTTGCTCCCTCGGTGGTCTCCTTCTATAAAATTTTCTGTTCCGAAAGGGCCGTTTATTATATGTTGGGGCCAGGATGGGAAAACCTTTCTTTTTATCACCTGCTTTTTGCAGGATGTCGTCCAAAGTCTCTCCAAAGAGGAATTTACCTTCACAGGGGATTGAACACAGTTTGTGTTTAGTTTGTAAATCCCCCGGCCAGCTTTTTAACCATAGGGTTCTACATGCCGCATTTGAGAGAGCTGCTGATTTAGTTGTTAATTTGATGGAGTCGGCTGAAGAGTCGGCCAAGAATGCCGCGGCTCCTCTAATCATAGGGATGGACTCTAAAATTTTATTCCTAGGGACCCCATCTCTAATCTGTTTCTCTAAGTTGTCGACCCAAATCATTAAGGAACGCGATGTACATGCCGCTGCTATAGTTGGCCTTAAGCATCCTCCGGCTGACTCCCAGGCCCCTTTAAGAAAGGTATCTGCTCTTTCGTCAAGAGGGTCTTTCAAGGTTCCCATATCCTCGAATGGTAATGCGAACTTTTTCGAGGCCTTAGCTACCACAACATCGAGTTTGGGGGCTTTATCCCACGAGACCGAAGCCTCTTCTTCAAAGGGGTATTTCCTTTTAATAGAGGGAACCGATGCATTTTTCCTCTCAGGTTTCTCCCACTCCTTCTTAATTAACGTTTGAATATTTTCATTAAGGGGAAATACCTTACGCTTTTTTTGGGAAAGACCACCAAACAATGTCCTGTACCGTTTTATCAGGACGAGGATCTAACACCCCCATCGTCGATCTTACAGCCTTTACAAGGCCGTCAACCTCATCTAGGGGGAAGCAATGACGACCCCCACTTTCACTGTCTGAAGAGGAGGGGGATGAATCTTGCGTATCCGAGTTTTTACTCTCGGAGCTAGAAGAGTCGGAATTTCTATCAGGAGCTGATTTCTTAGTAGATCTCCTGTCGCTTTTAAGGGAGTTAAACACCGTCTCAACCTCCGCTTTAATTACAGAGCGTAACTCAGAGGCGAAGTTCGGGGTCTCCTCACAGAGGACTCGCTCAATACAGGAGTCGCATAATTTCTTCTCCCAGGACTGTGGTAATGCTTTCTCACATAAGGGGCATGTTCTATTTTTCATCTTCCCCGTTCTCTTCCTTGCCTGAGATAAGGGAGAAGGGGAACCCCAATTACAAAAAATGAGCTTTCACGAAGATCACTCACCAATCTGACGCAGCCACAGGTACCGCTTCTGGAGGAGGGGTAGGATCCTGAGGCGTATGATCCGTGGCCGGCCGCAGGTTTACCGCACTGGAACTACATGGTGTGGAATGGCTACTGGATCGGGAACTTCGGTTGCTTGCAGAAGTTCTCTTCCCCTGGGCATCTGGTTTCTGGCGCTGACGATGGTGCTGCTGCTGCTGCGGTGGCGGCGGCTGGAGCTGCTGATCGCTGTCTTCCATCTTGGAACAGCATGCAGCAAGGGTCTGTCAAGCGCACCTTCTTTTTAAAGGGTGGCGCTTGGTCCCCTCCCCCTGTGGCTGCACTGTTTGGGGGAAGCGCTTTTTTTTTTTTTTTTTTCCATTTCTAGCCACTGCGCATGCGCGCGCAGCCAGACGACCGGGGCAGCGCCATCTTGGTGTAGCCATTTACCTCACTGCCCCCGAACCGGAAGTTCCTCCACTACTTCCGGTGCGGCGCCATCTTGGATCCTGGCGTCCTGCGGCAGTGTGCTGGAGAGCTCCAACTCCTATCCGGAGTGGCGGCGGCGCTTCCCCCCGCTCACGCTTCCGGACCCCTCGGTCGAAGTCGTGGCGGCCTCGGATACCGGACCAGCCGTGGCAGGGGCCTCCCCGCCGCCAGAACTCGGACTGGCCGGTTCCGGATCTTCGCCAGGTTAGTCTTCCGGTTGTCCATGCCAGGTACCGTCCGAGAAGGTTCCCCGTCAGGGACAGGAAACCAAACTGATGCAGGGGAGAGGTACCGCCCTTTTATCCTGTAGGTCTCCTGTCCCTGAAGGGCGGATCCCCTCTCTCTGGTAGTGCTGTCATGGGCGACTGAGAAAGTAAAAGGATAAGTAATGTAATGTATGTACACAGTGACTGCACCAGCAGAATAGAGAGTGCAGCTCTGGGGTATAATACAGGATGTAACTCAGGATCAGTGCAGGATACGTAATGTAATATATGTACACAGTGACTGCACCAGCAGAATAGTGAGTGCAGCTCTGGAGTATAATACAGGATGGAACTCAGGATCAGTGCAGGATAAGTAATTTAATGTATGTACACATTCACTGCACCAGCAGAATAGTGAGTGCAGCTCTGGAGTATAATACAGGATGGAACTCAGGATCAGTAATGTATAAGCCTCCTAACCGCTTCCCAAAACTGAAGGTGAATGCTGTCGCTCCTATGATACAATTACTAGAATAATATTTGTGCTTCCAGCTCGGTGATCACATTTGCGCACATCTGGCAGCTCGCGGCGTCTTGACAGCTGTGTTTGAAATCCGACCTCGAGATAATAAATAGATGGATTCTCTCCTTTATGAACAGGATACGTCTGTGCGGCCGCACTCCTCGCTCCGGCAGCGCTTAAATATTTTTTTTTTTCTTTTGCGGAAGGAAAAGGAGCCGTGCGTCCCGTGCCAAAGGGATTTGCATTCAGCGCGGACTGCCGAGGATGGAAGGGGAAATGGGTTGCCATGGCGACGGCTTAGTAATGCGCGTTCCATCAGATATTAAACATTCCACACGCGGCTGGAATGAGGAGTGACCCCACATTTCCACCCCGAGACTCCGACTTCACGCATATTTCTACTGAAAATAAACAGATCCCAGGCGGAGCAGTCTGGGGTACGGCAGGAGGAATGCACAGCCCCCACACAGCCCATAAAAATGCCCCCAAAAAGCCCATAGGGAGGCAAAAACTACCGCCCTGCCACATACATCTCCTACCTTGCTAGATCAAGTAATAAATAATTTTATCTTTTTAACTCCCCATTTTCAAGATCTCTGCCGGCAGTCAGTGAATGGATGTATTAATATCACCTGATCGAGAGCAGCCCTGACAAATCTACAGAGGGATGAGCATACTGCAAGTCCCAGAATGGAAATCACTAGAAATAATGAGCCTGTGGGAAATGCTGATAGATCAGCTCTGGAACCTGCAGAACTAGGAGTGCAGCTGTGGAGCATAGAAACGGGTGCAACTCAAAAAAAGTACCAATATATTTGTAAGCTAAGGGAATCCTAGAGATGTATGTACATACTGATCCCTTCGCTTCTTGCCACATTTCCAGGTGTGTTGTCAGACAGTCACGTGTCCACGCTGCCAGACTTTTACAGTCCGGCCACCTTTCCCAATGGCTGGGCCAGGACTCCTTCCCATAAGTGCCAAACCCAGCACCGCGGCAGCCAATGGTGGAGTCGCTGCCGGAGACACCAGTGAAACCGCTCCGTGTGCGTCCCTCTGGGCCCGGGCCGCACTCACAAGGCCTAATTCTCAGAATGTTCCTCCGTATTGTGTTTCATCTGGCATCTTGATCGCAACAGCTGTTGTGTGTGTTATGACTGCTGTCTGCTACCCCTGCGTGCACGTCCTACAGATGTAACTACGTAGACCACTGTAAAAGTATGCAAAGGGTTAAAGCAGAAACCCATCATGCCAAGGTTACATATCAAAAAAAAGGCATCTTTATACAAAAAGGCATTTTATACCGTACATCCTGTAGATCTTTTATTATAAAAATGAAAAACATAATAAACAAAACAGATATCAGCCAGAAAATAATCAGTATACTGAACACTGGTCCAGCCGCTCATTCTCTCCTCTCACACATATTATACAGAACAACAACTAATAATAACTATTAATAACTTCTGGTCTGGTCACCAAACAAAATAATAACAAACAAAGAAAAACAAACAATAGCAAACAACACTATATAAACTTTTTTTTATTATGTTAAATAAAAACCACAAACTAAACAAATATATACAATACTAAGCTATCCTTCATTCCCAACCCCCCCCCGCACTGACCTGAGAGCTGGTCCTGCGTCTCATGCCTCAGTCCATGTCCAACGTCCATAGGCCAGATCAGGCAGTGCTAGTTTTCCCCCAAACAACCCAGTGTCCCATAGTCCCACAAGATAATCCCACCTCCCCCCTTTTCCCACCACCCAACCTAACACCTACACCCAATTCTATATCCCTATATACAATATATGCATTATATACAGCAGCACACACCACAATAATTACAAATCACGATGCCCAAGTTCGGCGCCTGCAGCTGTACATCACTGTATACCGATAATTTTATTTATATAGCGCCAACATATTCCGCAGCGCTTTACAAATTATAGAGGGGATTTGTACAGACAATAAACATTACAGCAAAACAAAAATCACAGTTCAAAATAGATACCAAGAGGAGTAAGGGCCCTGCTCGCAAGCTTACAAACTATGAGGAAAAGGGGAGACACGAGAGGTGGATGGTAACAATTGCTTTAGTTATTCGGACCGGCCATAGTGTAAGGCTCAGGTGTTCATGTAAAGCTGCATGAACCAGTTAACTGCCTAAGTATGTAGCAGTACAGACACAGAGGGCTAATAACTGCATAAAGTTTGTGAGAACCTGATACGAGGAACCCAATTATGGTTTAAGTTTTGGTTTGTTTGTTTTTTTTAAAGGGAACCTGTCACCCCCGTTTTTTGAGATTGAGATATAAATACTGTTAAATAGGGCCTGTGCTGTGCGTTACTATGGTGTATGTAGTGTACCGATTCCCCATGTATGCCGAGAAATACATTACCAAAGTCGGCGTTTTCGCCTGTCAATCAGGCTGGTCTGGTCAGGTGGGCGTGTTCACAGCGTTCTTTTCTTCCCCAGGTTTCCGTTGGTGGCGTAGTGGTGTGCGCATGTCCAAGGTCCGGATTCCCTGTGCCCACGTGAAGACACAGCGCGCGATCTGCGCTGTCATTCCTTTCATCGGTGCGGGCGGCCATCTTCCTGGGGCCGCGCGTGCGCAGATGTAGTGCTCTGCTGCACGGGGCTTCAGGAAAATGGCCGCGGGATGCCGCGCGTGCGCAGAAGAGATCGCGGCGGCCATTTTCCCAAAGCCGAGATGCAAACTCGGCTTTGGGAAAATGGCCGCCGCGATCTCTTCTGCGCACGCGCGGCATCCCGCGGCCATTTTCCTGAAGCCCCGTGCAGCAGAGCACTACATCTGCGCACGCGCGGCCCCAGGAAGATGGCCGCCCGCACCGATGAAAGGAATGACAGCGCAGATCGCGCGCTGTGTCTTCACGTGGGCACAGGGAATCCGGACCTTGGACATGCGCACACCACTACGCCACCAACGGAAACCTGGGGAAGAAAAGAACGCTGTGAACACGCCCACCTGACCAGACCAGCCTGATTGACCGGCGAAAACGCCGACTTTGGTAATGTATTTCTCGGCATACATGGGGAATCAGGGTACACTACATACACTATAGTAACGCACAGCGCAGGCCCTATTTAACAGTATTTATATCTCAATCTCAAAAAACGGGGTGACAGGTTCCCTGTAAATGTGCCACACAGGGACAGTTAGGATAATGTGTTGAGGCAGTAGGCCAATCTGAACAAATGAGTTTTTAGGGCACGCTTAAAACTGTGGGGATTGGGGATTAATCGTAATAACCTGGGTAAAGCATTCCAAAGAATCGGCGCAGCACGTGTAAAGTCTTGGAGACGGGAGTGGGAGGTTCTGATTATTGAGGATGCTAACCTGAGGTCATTAGCGGAGCGGAGGGCACGGGTAGGGTGGTAGACTGAGACCAGAGAAGATATGTAGGGTGGTGCTGAGCCATGAAGTGCTTTGTGGATGAAGGTAGTAGTTTTGTACTGGATTCTGGTGTGGATGGGTAACCAGTGTAATGACTGGCACAAGGTAGAGGCGTTGGTGTAACGGTTGGTGAGGAATATGATCCTGGCAGCAGCATTCAGGACAGATTGGAGCAGGGAGAGTTTGGTAAGAGGGAGGCCGATTAGTAGAGAGTTACAATAGTCCAGACGAGAATGAATAAGTGAAACAGTAAAAGTTTTTGCAGAGTTGAAAGTAAGAAAAGGGCGAATTCTAGAAATGTTTTTGAGATGCAGATAAGAAGAGCGAGCCAGTGATCGGATGTGGGGGGTAAAGGAAAGCACGGAATCAAGTACCGATCAAACAAAAAACAAAATCTAGTGTCAGCAGCAGCCCACCACCAGGAAAGGAGATGACCACACTAGGGCACACTAAAAGAAAAGCCCCTCCAGAGGAGAGCAGCTCTACGTGTGCCTATTCTCCCATACTCCAGAGAGTGCACCTTCACCAGGTCCCCGAGTATGGCCCTAAACACATCGTCCACTGGGAGGATTTTCAGTTGTGTCGATACTAAGCACCGTGCGTTCCACGTGTGATACCTAACCACGGCGCTAACTAGAAATAAGGTGCAGCGGTCCCGACCACCAAGGTCTCCTAGTGCTCCATAGGCCAATCCCGCTTAAGAGACCGGCCAGCCGAGACCAGCCAATGAAGGCGCCCACCCTGTTGTACACCTCTGTGTTGAAGGGACAATGAAGCAGGAAGTGATCCATGCTTTCCAGCACAGTACCACAATGCTCCCGAGGACAGTTCCTGTCCTCAGAGCTCCTACACTTCAGATTGTCCCTCACACACAGTTTCCCATGGAAGCAGCGCCAAGCCAAGTCCCAAAACTTTGAGGGGATCCTGATAGAATTCAAAAGATGCAAACCCACCCCAAGATCCCAACTTGGGCAATCCCTGAGTGCCAGAGACCTTTGGAAATAGGTCAACAGAACCCTATTGTCAAGGAGTATCCTTGGCAGAGTCCTGATCTCCCACATTCCCAGAACCCACCAACAAATTACCTTCAGAACCAAGGTACCACAAGCCGGAAGAGGTCCATGTGGTGTGCGAAAATCCCTCACTTGCCCTCCTGTCTCCCATTCCTGGAAGAAAGGCTGAAACCATCCCCTACAGGAGAATACCCATGGAGGAGCCCTCTCTTTCCAGAGGTTTGCAATGTTGATCTTAATGAAGGTATCCACAAGGAATACTACAGGGTTGACCATACCCAACCCTCCTAGTCTCCTCGTACGGTAAGTAACCTCCCTCGACCAGGTTCAGTCTTTTCCCCCATAACACTTGGAAGAACAAACTGTAGACCCGAGTCCAGAGAGACTCCAGCAAGATGCACACACTGCCCAGATAAATCAGTAAAGGGAGCAGGTAAGTTTAGATCAGGCTTACCTTTTCCCTTAGGGTCAAAGACCAACCCTTCTATTGGTTCACCTTCTGAGTGGCGATCTTTAGCCCGCTATCCCAATTTTATTTGGGGTAATCCCCTTGGCCAAATTTGATGCCAAGGACCTTTGCAGTGACTTTGGGTCCTGGAAGAGTGTACAGGAGATCAAAATCAGGATCTCCTCCTCCTAGCCAGAGACTGTCACACTTATCCCAGTTGATCTTGGACCCAAATACCCCCGAGAAGCGATGTACCTCTGACATCAGCCACCCTGCCTCCTTTTGAGAGGAAACAAAAATCAGTGACATCATCGGCAAACGCCACCACCCTCAAAGTGGCTTCCGATGCTGCCCGATCCATCCCAATGGTCCACGCTCCACCCTCCTAAGAAGTGGATCAATCGCAAACATGTGCAGCAGTGGGCTCAAGGGACAACCCTGGTGAACACCAGATTCAACCTCAAAAGAGCTGACAATCCAACCGTTCACAAGCAGGAAACTCTCTGCCCCACTGAACAAGGTCTTAAGCCAATCAACAACACCCACCCCAGGCAGATCATACCTTAGAAGGACGGGCCAGAGGTACTCGTGATTAACCTGATCAAACGCTTTTGCCTGATCCAGTGACAGCTTGTACCCCTTCCAGTGACCAGCCCTACCCTGCTCCACCACCTCTCGGACACAGTACAGCACTAAATGTTCTGCGGCCTGGAACAGAGCAATGCTGGGCCCCTGAAAGGAGTCTGGGTGCAAATTTCACAAGCCGATTAAACAGCAGCTTTGCCAGAACCTTCCTGTCTGCATTGAGAAGCGCTATGGGACGCCAATTCTCAATGCAAGATGGGTCCTTACCCTTTGACAAGATGATCTGGGCAGACCTCCTCATTGACTTCGGCAGAGTGCCCGAGGAAAGACACTCATTGAATACCTCAGTCAAGAGGGGAACCAAAGCATCCTTAAAGGTCTTATAGAATTCAGATGTTAAGCCATCTGGACCAGGATTTTTTGGGGGGCAAGTACTTCAATCGCCAACTGAACTTCGTCTTTCCTGATCATTTCTGTCAAATCATCAAGAGAGGGTGCTACCCCTGGTTCGGGGACGGCTTCAGCTAGCAAAGCAGACATTTCATCCCAATCAAGATCCCTCTTCCCCAAGGAGGATCTCACAACCTCCAGAATCCCTGATCTGGATCGCCTCAGGGACCCCGTAGTGTCGACCAGTCCTGTAACTACTAAACTATTCACTGACATCTTGCAGTTTCTGTAAGGGTTAGGCAAGCAGTGCTTCCCGTAATCCCTCTTAAAAACCAAAGATGCGTGTCTATCATACTCACACTTCATAAGCAAAGATTTCACTCTGGAGATCTCCTTGCAGCTACCCCCAGTTGAGACAAGATGCTCGAGTTTCCTCCTCAAACCCCGATACAGGCGGTACCTGCTCAGACTCCAGAGCTGTCGGAAGAATCTCGCCACCCTTTCCTTGAACATCTCCCACCACTCTGACTTACTACTACAAAGATCCAGTAAGGGTACCTGGCTCTGAAGAAAATTCTCAAAGGACAGTCTTATTTCCGCTTCATCCAAGAGAGACGAATTGAGCCTCCAAAGCCTCTTCCCATCCGGAGGGTCTCTGTAACATTCTGAGAAAACAAGATTAAACAGTTGTCGGGGAACTCCACCTCAACAACAGACACTGCTGAAGAGACAGCTTCCTCCTTTAAATAAAACCTATCTATCCTGGACCTACAGTAACCTCTATAATAGGTGAACCCCTCGTGGCGTGGTGTGTGCTGAATGTGGACATCCACCAGGCGAGCCTCACTAGCTATACTATTAAGGGCGACGCTATCATAAGTCAGCTTGTTCTCTGGAACCTCCTCTATCTCAGGGGCTCGTGACAGTGTTGAAGTCACCTCCAAAGACAACCTGCCGACTTGTAAAAATGTAGGGCTTGATCCTCAAAGAGACACTCCCGGGCCCACTTAGATTGGGGACCATAGATTTTAATGAGCCAGAGCTCGTCCCTTCATGAGGACATCTAATATCAGGCACCTCCCCATTTCTAACACAATAATAATCGGTCAGCATTCCACCGCTGCGGTAAAAAGGATGGCCACTCTGCTATATGGCTCGGCCACAAGAGAACAATAGGAGCGCCCGAGTCTCCACTCCCTCTTAGCTTTAAACACGTCTGCCATGGTTGACAGCCTGGTCTCTTACAAAAAGAAAATGTCAGCTTGAACCAGGCCGAGAAAATCAAAGGCTGCAAAACTAGCTGTATTTGACTTTATGTTGGTGACATTAATGGACGCCAGCATCAACGGAGTGGGTACCTCCATCATTGGTGATTGAGTTAGATGGCTTTCTTCTTCCCACTCCCCTAATCCTCTGCCTCAGGAGGAGGAATCATTTCCTCTCTTTAATGACAGAGGTATCCATTCCCACGTGTTTTTTCTTTTAATCGTCCTCGTCTCCGGACTCTGGGCCAGTCCCTCCCTCCAAGGACCTTATATTCCCAGAAGAAGATTCGGCACCACCTGTAAGCCCCGCCGAAGCCGGAACCTCACCCTCAGCTTCCTCTTCAGAGGAAGAAATGTTCTCAAGGGCTTGGAACCGGTTAGAAAGGCAAACCAGAGGGGAGTCAGTTTTACCTTCCTTAGCTACCTTGGTCAGAGAGGGAGATGTTTTATCTCCCATCTTTCTCTTCTTTTTGGTGCCGAGCTTACGCTTGTCCTCTAGCCACTGCCTATTATCCTCATCCATACTGTCATAATGAGAGGATTCGAAGGCAGTGGCGCATTACTCCCTGTGGATCCTCCTGACCTCATCTAACTCATCATCCCTCGGGGCCTCAGCAGCAAGACTGGCCAGGGCAGGGGCCAACTCAGTAGCCCGAGGCTCGGCCAGCTCCCTATTCTGTCTGCGCTTGTCTAGACGTTTCAGCGGGGTAGGTGTCTTTTTATTGCTTTTCCTCCTTGGCCTCTCAGCTCCCTCACCCCTGCTAGTCCCTTCCCCAGCAGAATCAGCCTCACGGCTTTCTCCCACCAGGGTCACAACTGCATTAGCAAAGGAGCGAGAACAACGGCTGAATGGGTGACCTAACTCACCACACAGGTGGCACCTAATCTCCACACAAGATGCAGCAAGATGGCCGATTTCTGCACAGTGCAGTTTGCACTGACGTGTGTGGGGTCACCGCACCTGTGACACGGCTTCAGTTGCCCCTGATAGAAGACCTGGATACGATCCCTTCCCAGTAAGGCAAATGATGGAATGTGGGCAACCATACCACCTGAACGCTTAAGTTTAACCATAAACATCCAGACCCCTGACCAGATACCAAACTCGTCATGGTTTATCTTTGGCATTTCCACCACCTCTCCATACTAGCCAAGCCACGTCATAACAAGAAAGCGACTCGGTACAAGTCATCATGGTCACTTTCTTGACTTGGTTTTGGCGAGAAACTGCCTGAATGGCAAAGTCTCGCCAGCCGGGCTCATTTTTTGCCAACTCATAGTTTGACCAGAAGAGCTCAAGCCCCTCTGGCCAAACAAAGCTTACATCAAACTCAGGGGTGGAATAGGGATGTATCAAGGCGTAGATGTCAATCGCCTTGAAGCCCATCCTCAGCAGGATCTCCACAACCTTCGACCTTGGAGGACACATCACTGCCCCTCCACCGAAGACAGACCACATTCCTATGCACACTACCCAGCCCGGCTGTTGGGAGGGGGGGGGGGGGATACAGTATGGTCCCCCCCCCCCTCTTTGCTCTCGGAAGGCCCCGAGGCCATGCCTCTCTATCCAGAAGGATAGATCAACTTCTCGACCCTCTTCCATTAGTGATCTCTGCCCCTTCTTTTTAGAGCCTCTAGATGTCGTTGCAACATGCCGTCCCCAGAGCTAAGAGACGAGGAGGACGCCCTATTTCCATCCAGAGGTGACAGCAGCATAACTCCTGATGGGTGCTGCCACCAGGCTTGGGAAGGGCAACCGAACAAGTGACCACATCAACAGTATCACTATTACCCACCTCCATAACCCCCTTACCCTCCACCAAACCAGCAACCACACCACTAGACAAAGAATTTTCCTCATCCATACCCACCACCACATTCACTCCTGCTGGACCAGTGACAACAGGGGGTGACATTTTGACCTCCGTATCATCAGACACAAGGGGCCGAGTCTCCTCCACAGAACTGGAGGCGACCTCACCCCTAGTCTTACATGCGCCCTTCGCATCATCAGTTTCACAGTTGATACCACACGCTGCTGATATTTCGCCGCTGTGATGCGCAGCTGATCCTTTATATCAGCATCTTGTTGACCAGCAGCGCCAACACAGAATAGGACTTTGGTGGGAGGACTGGAACTCCCAACCCCGGCAAACCCCTCACACTGCCGCCGCTTCTCAACTAAGTGATCAGTGGCAACAGAATTCAGAGGTTCCAAGGCTACCGGAGCTGCCACCCAGACAATGGACCGCTCGCTCCTCCCACTGAGGAGCGCACCACAGTATCGTGGCCTGACCGTACGCCTGCCGCCGGGCCACCCTCACTGTCCAGCCTCTCAGCTGATGCATCTGCTGCTACGCCCCCGCTACTACAAGCAGAGATGGAGGTCTGCGCCACACTACGTTGCTTTGCAATCTCCCAGCACCTTTGCACTGGATCCACAGCAGAACCCGGGCTGGGCTACGCGGCTTTTACAGCGACCTGACCCTGCAGCCAACTCAGGGGTTACAGGGAGGGGGGCAAATACATAGCTTACCACTTCCTGTAATTTTGGCTTGTTCTTCTTTGTCTTTTTCTTCTGGCCCCCAGGTGCCTCCTCTGGTAAATCATCACCAAGATGGAAGTTCTGAAGGTACACTGGGGACCTCCAGCAGCTTGATCTCTGCCATTAGCGCTCCTCCCTGGCCGCTGTTGTCACTGTCCTCCCCAGAGTCAGCAGAACTGCGCCCAAATGTGAATGTCACCTGTCCTCCAGTGAGATCGCTGCACATGGCCTGCGGGTGACTTTGTAGGGTGCAAGGTGGGGCTTTCTGCTGGTCATCATTCTACTCCTCCTCCTCTTCATCATCCATCTGGCTCTCAGGCTGCAGCCTCATCTGCCTTTGCTCTCTGTTATCAGCCATTTCTCTGAATCGGTCCTCATTTTGTAGTTTTTCTTTTAACGGTCCACTTTTTTCTCTAATAAAAGCTATCCTCACTTCAAGCTCATTAATTTCAAGCTTAAGTCTCTTTACCTCCGCCTGGAGTTGGGTCTTCCTCGGTTTGGAGGAACCTGCAGCTTTGGCGCTTGTGCAGCGCAGCTCCTCCCGGAGCCTCCTCAGGGTCTTGCATCTTCATACTCACAAAGGAGGCTCATGACCCGGGAGGCATAGGTGGACACAGACACCCGGGTCTCTGCAGCCCCCAACCTTCCTCAGTAAGGTCAGCCTCACCTCCGTGAGCACTCGGCTTTCCTCCGGAAGGACCGCCATCATGCACGCTAGCAGGCTTCTCCTCCATGTTGGAAGCCTTGCGGCTTCCCCCAGGTCTGCAGAGACCCAGAAGAGTTGGAGCCACATTGCTGTGATTCCTGGTGGAGCATCTCACCCCCTAGTCCTATGATGTGAAGGGCGGTTGCTGGTTTCTTCTGCCCCCACCAGCCTGGTACGGGAAGCAGAAGCCTGGGACATGGCTCCTTCACTCATCCCAGGAAACCAACTCCCTCCCTGGGTAGGAGAGAGAGCAGGTCCCCAGGCGGAGAGCTGGTGAGTCTCTGGAGCTCAGGAGCAGACAGCAGGATCAGTGGCGACCACATCCACAATTAGCACAATGAGCAGCAGCTGAGCTGCACTCACTATTCTGCTGGTGCAGGCACTGTGTACATACATTACTTATCCTGTACTGATCCTGAGTTACATCCTGTATTATACCCCAGAGCTGCACTCACTATTCTGCTGGTGCAGTCACTGTTGACATACATTACATTACTTATCCTGTACTGATCCTGAGTTACCTCCTGTATTATACTCCAGAGCTGCACTCACTATTCTTCTGGTGCAGTCACTGTGTACATACATTACATTACTGATCCTGTACTGATCCGGAGTTACATCCTGTATTATACCCCAGAGCTGCACTCACTGTTCTGTTGTGCAGTCACTGTGTACATACATTACATTACTGATCCTGTACTGATCCGGAGTTACATCCTGTATTATACTCCAGAGCTGCACTCACTGTTCTGTTGTGCAGTCACTGTGTACATGTCTGGTATAATCAGGTTTGCTCTCACCTCCCCGTGGTCGCTCGCTGTCATGACCTCCTAAAATCACCCGGATGCCTTTATCTTCAAGCTTTGGTTTCCATCTCTCTATAATACCAGGAGAATCATCCTGAAAGAAACAACAGTACAACTCTTCACTTCTGCAGAATTCAGCGTTTTAAAGACTTGTGTTTTCTTAACATTTGCTGGATCTCGGCTTCATGTCATTGAATGGAAATTTAGCTCTTTATAGGCAAAAGGCCAAACACAGGAGCTGCCCAATAATGTGCCATCTGAAGCAATCAAGACGCCTTCTGTCCTCTGGGTGCAAATGACAACATTCATTCACTGACAATGAGCAGAATGTCAAAAAAAAGGTGAGAAATGTAACAAGAAAGTAAGAGAGCTGCAAAACGTATTATTTTGTATTAGAAAACATCCTTTCCTAGCAGGGAAGAATATCATTTTAAAGAGAGTCTGGGAAGGCGAGACAAACTGTTTGCCAGGGTCACAAAACTACAAGTCCCAGCATGCACCTGTTGGACTCCCCGTAGCTCAGCGTCCTGGATGACTGGGTGTGAGGGTAGAACTACAAGTCCCCGTGTGCAGCTGTCCTGGATGACAGGTTGCGAGGGAGGTTGGATGAAGCACACATATACAGGGATACTCACCGTGCTGGCGTCATTGTAAATGGAGACTTCCAGGCCGCCGTTGAAATCCTGCTGAGAGACGGACGCCAAGCAGTCGTGCAGCCAGAGCGCGGCATTGTACACAGGGATCACGAGCGACTGTAACACAAGAGAGATGAGACCGATGCAGCGAGCCCCGCCTGCTCCCCACAACACCCCGTACTGACAGGAACCATTACTGATCGCCCCCCACTTCTGGAGGGACCGATAAAACAAGGTCTGGTATAAAATATACGCAAAAGGGGACATTATCACCCATAGCAACCAATCACAGTGCAGCTTTCTTTCCAAATTCTGCTCTTCAAAAAAGAAAGCTGCGCTGTGGTAGGTCACTATGGGCAACAAACCCATACTATACTATATTTTGACAGTTTTGATGAATCTTCCCCTTCAGGTGAACAACTCATCCTGACTGGGGGCTCCCAGATGAGGAGTCGAGGAGCAAACGGGGGTCAATGAACAGCTGTGCACCCCTATATAATCCAATCCCGCATCACCTCAATATGGCGTCACAGAGGACAAACCAGCAACCTGAATAGGTCAGCAGATGACTGGACAATGCTGAGCTAAGGACACTGTGGGGATACAGGCCCCCTCCCCAGAACAAACATGAACCATGAACCACTTTCCAGGAAGCAGAATGGGGCAGATCAAGGATGGTTGTTCACTTGTTTGGGTTTGGGGATTGGGGGGGGGGGGGGGGTCCTAAATTTTTTACACATAGAACAGTCCATTAGGGGGCGCACATACCACATCCGCTGGCGGATTGGTCTCCAAATCTGCCACTGGCGAGCTGCTTCCAGACTCCTTCATGTGGCTGCTGTACAAAGGTTTTAGGCAAGTGTGGAAAAAAAATGCTGCAAATGTAAGAAAATTACTAATTAAAAAAAAAAAAACAGTGAAGGAACAAAAGTGAAATGTAAATCCCATCAGTATGTGGTGACCGCCCTTTGCCTCCATCACTTCTTCTATGTACTTTACAACGAGGTCAACCATCAGCACTCAGACAACGGATGCACGCTCCAAAATCCAATGATCCAATCGGACAAAAACGTATATGAAGAAGAAAGAGCAGCATCCATACCAGGTGATGTCAATCCAAAAAAGTTCTTTATTCCGCCATGATAAAAGTACAACATTTCGGCCTGGTTGGCCTTTGTCTCACCAGGCCGAAACGTTGTACTTTTATCATGGCGGAATAAAGAACTTTTTTGGATTGACATCACCTGGTATGGATGCTGCTCTTTCTTCTTCTATGTACTTGTCACTTGTACACAGGTTATGATGGAGGTCAGAAGGAGGTTGTTCCAAACATCTTGTAGGACTGACCCCAGATCTTCTGTGGATGTCACTTGTACAAATCCTTCTATCTCTTCATGTGATCCCACACAGACTGGATGATGTGAGATCGGGGCTCTGTGGGGCCGGATCATCACTTCCAGGACTCCTCACTCACATTGGCCGGATGTTTGGGGTCGACACTGTCATCCACAACATCACCTTCATCGATTAGCTGTTCCTCACCCAGTTTAACGTTCCTACACAGCTGTTATTGATTATCACAACCTACATATGGAAAGGATGATCATCATCTGTTTGGTATTAGTTAATTATACCCCTACATCATCCATAACTCGGAGTATAACTAGAGGAACGCAAAGGGCGGCCTCCACCTACTCATGGGGTTTAGATTTCTGTTATGTTCTTTCACTTTGAATTTTGTTATCAGATAAAAAAATAAAACTACTAACACTTCTATTTACTGAGCAACCCATTCTTTACAAACGACGAAGGCAATGAAAAATAGCTACTCATTAATGTATGTGAAGTCACCGCCCCCCACTGTCACCTATACACAGTATCACTCCGCAGTCACTGCCCCCCACTGTCACCTATACACAGTATCACTCCGCAATCACTGCCCCCCACTGTCACCTATACACAGTATCACTCCGCAATCACCGCCCCCCACTGTCACCTATACACAGTATCACTCCGCAATCACCGCCCCCCACTGTCACCTATACACAGTATCACTCCGCAATCACTGCCCCCACTGTCACCTAAACACAGTATCACTCCGCAATCACCGCCCCCCACTGTCACCTATACACAGTATCACTCCGCAATCACCGCCCCCCACTGTCACCTATACACAGTATCACTCCGCAATCACTGCCCCCACTGTCACCTATACACAGTATCACTCCGCAGTCACTGCCCCCACTGTCACCTATACACAGTATCACTCCGCAATCACTGCCCCCCACTGTCACCTATACACAGTATCACTCCGCAATCACTGCCCCCACTGTCACCTATACACAGTATCACTCCGCAATCACTGCCCCCGCTGTCACCTATACACAGTATCACTCCGCAGTCACTGCCCCCACTGTCACCTATACACAGTATCACTCCGCAGTCACTGCCCCCCACTGTCATCTATACACAGTATCACTCCGCAATCACCGCCCCCCACTGTCACCTATACACAGTATCACTCCGCAATCACTGCCCCCACTGTCACCTATACACAGTATCACTCCGCAGTCACTGCCCCCACTGTCACCTATACACAGTATCACTCCGCAATCACTGCCCCCCACTGTCACCTATACACAGTATCACTCCGCAATCACTGCCCCCACTGTCACCTATACACAGTATCACTCCGCAATCACTGCCCCCCACTGTCACCTATACACAGTATCACTCCGCAGTCACTGCCCCCCACTGTCACCTATACACAGTATCACTCCGCAATCACTGCCCCCACTGTCACCTATACACAGTATCACTCCGCAATCACTGCCCCCCACTGTCACCTATACACAGTATCACTCCGCAGTCACTGCCCCCCACTGTCACCTATACACAGTATCACTCCGCAATCACTGCCCCCACTGTCACCTATACACAGTATCACTCCGCAGTCACCGCCCCCCACTGTCATCTATACACAGTATCACTCCGCAATCACCGCCCCACACTGTCACCTATACACAGTATCACTCCGCAATCACTGCCCCACACTGTCACCTATACACAGTATCACTCCGCAATCACTGCCCCCCACTGTCACCTATACACAGTATCACTCCGCAGTCACTGCCCCCCACTGTCACCTATACACAGTATCACTCCGCAATCACTGCCCCCACTGTCACCTATACACAGTATCACTCCGCAGTCACCGCCCCCCACTGTCATCTATACACAGTATCACTCCGCAATCACCGCCCCACACTGTCACCTATACACAGTATCACTCCGCAATCACTGCCCCACACTGTCACCTATACACAGTATCACTCCGCAATCACTGCCCCCCACTGTCACCTATACACAGTATCACTCCGCAGTCACTGTCCCCCACTGTCACCTATACACAGTATCACTCCGCAATCACCGCCCCCCACTGTCACCTATACACAGTATCACTCCGCAGTCACCGCCCCCCACTGTCACCTATACACAGTATCACTCCGCAATCACTGCCCCCCACTGTCACCTATACACAGTATCACTCCGCAGTCACTGCCCCCCACTGTCACCTATACACAGTATCACTCCGCAATCACTGCCCCCCACTGTCACCTATACACAGTATCACTCCGCAATCACTGCCCCCCACTGTCACCTATACACAGTATCACTCCGCAGTCACCGCCCCCACTGTCACCTATACACAGTATCACTCCGCAATCACCGCCCCCCACTGTCACCTATACACAGTATCACTCCGCAATCACCGCCCCCCACTGTCACCTATACACAGTATCACTCCGCAATCACCGCCCCCCACTGTCATCTATACACAGTATCACTCCGCAATCACTGCCCCCCACTGTCATCTATACACAGTATCACTCCGCAATCACTGCCCCCCACTGTCACCTATACACAGTATCACTCCGCAGTCACTGTCCCCCACTGTCACCTATACACAGTATCACTCCGCAATCACTGCCCCCCACTGTCACCTATACACAGTATCACTCCGCAGTCACCGCCATCTATACACAGTATCACTCCGCAGTCACTGCCCCCACTGTCACCTATACACAGTATCACTCCGCAGTCACCGCCATCTATACACAGTATCACTCCGCAGTCACTGCCCCCCACTGTCACCTATACACAGTATCACTCCGCAGTCACCGCCCCCCACTGTCATCTATACACAGTATCACTCCGCAGTCACTGCCCCCACTGTCACCTATACACAGTATCACTCCGCAGTCACCGCCATCTATACACAGTATCACTCCGCAGTCACCGCCCCCCACTGTCACCTATACACAGTATCACTCCGCAGTCACCGCCCCCCACTGTCATCTATACACAGTATCACTCCGCAGTCACCGCCCCCCACTGTCACCTATACACAGTATCACTCCGCAATCACCGCCCCCCACTGTCATCTATACACAGTATCACTCCGCAGTCACCGCCCCCCACTGTCACCTATACACAGTATCACTCCGCAGTCACCGCCCCCCACTGTCACCTATACACAGTATCACTCCGCAATCACCGCCCCCCACTGTCACCTATACACAGTATCACTCCGCAATCACCGCCCCCCACTGTCACCTATACACAGTATCACTCCGCAGTCACCGCCCCCACTGTCACCTATACACAGTATCACTCCGCAATCACTGCCCCCCACTGTCACCTATACACAGTATCACTCCGCAATCACCGCCCCCCACTGTCATCTATACACAGTATCACTCCGCAATCACTGCCCCCCACTGTCATCTATACACAGTATCACTCCGCAATCACTGTCCCCCACTGTCACCTATACACAGTATCACTCCGCAATCACCGCCCCCCACTGTCACCTATACACAGTATCACTCCGCAGTCACCGCCCCCCACTGTCACCTATACACAGTATCACTCCGCAATCACCGCCCCCCACTGTCACCTATACACAGTATCACTCCGCAATCACCGCCCCCCACTGTCACCTATACACAGTATCACTCCGCAATCACTGCCCCCCACTGTCACCTATACACAGTATCACTCCGCAGTCACCGCCCCCACTGTCACCTATACACAGTATCACTCCGCAATCACCGCCCCCCACTGTCACCTATACACAGTATCACTCCGCAGTCACCGCCCCCCACTGTCACCTATACACAGTATCACTCCGCAATCACCGCCCCCCACTGTCATCTATACACAGTATCACTCCGCAATCACCGCCCCCCACTGTCACCTATACACAGTATCACTCCGCAGTCACCGCCCCCCACTGTCATCTATACACAGTATCACTCCGCAGTCACTGCCCCCACTGTCACCTATACACAGTATCACTCCGCAGTCACCGCCATCTATACACAGTATCACTCCGCAGTCACTGCCCCCACTGTCACCTATACACAGTATCACTCCGCAGTCACCGCCATCTATACACAGTATCACTCCGCAGTCACTGCCCCCCACTGTCACCTATACACAGTATCACTCCGCAGTCACCGCCCCCCACTGTCATCTATACACAGTATCACTCCGCAGTCACTGCCCCCACTGTCACCTATACACAGTATCACTCCGCAGTCACCGCCATCTATACACAGTATCACTCCGCAGTCACCGCCCCCCACTGTCACCTATACAGTATCACTCCGCAGTCACCGCCCCCACTGTCATCTATACACAGTATCACTCCGCAGTCACCGCCCCCCACTGTCACCTATACACAGTATCACTCCGCAGTCACCGCCCCCCACTGTCACCTATACACAGTATCACTCCGCAGTCACCGCCCCCCACTGTCATCTATACACAGTATCACTCCGCAGTCACTGCCCCCACTGTCACCTATACACAGTATCACTCCGCAGTCACCGCCATCTATACACAGTATCACTCCGCAGTCACCGCCCCCACTGTCATCTATACACAGTATCACTCCGCAGTCACCGCCCCCCACTGTCACCTATACACAGTATCACTCCGCAGTCACCGCCCCCCACTGTCACCTATACACAGTATCACTCCGCAATCACCGCCCCCCACTGTCATCTATACACAGTATCACTCCGCAATCACCGCCCCCCACTGTCACCTATACACAGTATCACTCCGCAATCACCGCCCCCCACTGTCACCTATACACAGTATCACTCCGCAATCACCGCCCCCCACTGTCACCTATACACAGTATCACTCCGCAGTCACTGCCCCCACTGTCATCTATACACAGTATCACTCCGCAATCACTGCCCCCCACTGTCACCTATACACAGTATCACTCCGCAATCACTGCCCCCCACTGTCATCTATACACAGTATCACTCCGCAGTCACTGTCCCCCACTGTCACCTATACACAGTATCACTCCGCAGTCACTGTCCCCCACTGTCACCTATACACAGTATCACTCCGCAATCACTGCCCCCCACTGTCACCTATACACAGTATCACTCCGCAATCACCGCCCCCCACTGTCACCTATACACAGTATCACTCCGCAATCACCGCCCCCCACTGTCACCTATACACAGTATCACTCCGCAATCACCGCCCCCCACTGTCATCTATACACAGTATCACTCCGCAATCACTGCCCCCCACTGTCACCTATACACAGTATCACTCCGCAATCACCGCCCCCCACTGTCACCTATACACAGTATCACTCCGCAATCACCGCCCCCCACTGTCACCTATACACAGTATCACTCCGCAATCACCGCCCCCCACTGTCATCTATACACAGTATCACTCCCCTCCATGTGTTATGCCTCCTTGTCCCTCTTCCCGCCACGCACCTGAGAAGCCGATCAGCACCACGTGTTTCTAATCCGCAAACTAAAGACGTTTCCGGGGTGGGTCTTGCAGCTGATTGGCCACCTCATAACCTCCCTCACGTCTTATTGGCTGAGTCTGCTGTCCATCCAGTCACCTGTTCTGGAGCACAACACTGCAGCATGGTTAACCCTTAGTATCCTGGATTCAATCGGCCAATTACTCCTGTCAGCACAACACAGGAGGAGGCCAAGTGCTAATGACACATTGTATGCAGTATGTAGGTAAAGAGCTGAGCTGTGTATCTAATCCAATTCTGTATGATACTGTCTGCTGAGCTGTGTATCTAATCCTATCCTGTGTGATACTGTCTGCTGAGCTGTGTATCTAATCCTATCCTGTGTGATACTGTCTGCTGAGCTGTGTATCTAATCCTATCCTGTGTGATACTGTCTGCTGAGCTGTGTATCTAATCCTCTCCTGTGTGATACTGTCTGCTGAGCTGTGTATCTAATCCTATCCTGTGTGATACTGTCTGCTGAGCTGTGTATCTAATCCTATCCTGTGTGATACTGTCTGCTGAGCTGTGTATCTAATCCTATCCTGTGTGATACTGTCAGCTGAGCTGTGTATCTAATCCTATCCTGTGTGATACTGTCTGCTGAGCTGTGTATCTAATCCTCTCCTGTGTGATACTGTCTGCTGAGCCGTGTATCTTATCCTATCGTGTGTGATACTGTCTGCTGAGCTGTGTATCTAATCCTATCCTGTGTGATACTGTCTGCTGAGCTGTGTATCTAATCCTATCCTGTGTGATACTGTCTGCTGAGCTGTGTATCTAATCCTCTCCTGTGTGATACTGTCTGCTGAGCTGTGTATCTAATCCTATCCTGTGTGATACTGTCAGCTGAGCTGTGTATCTAATCCTATCATGTGTGATACTGTCTGCTGAGCTGTGTATCTAATCCTCTCCTGTGTGATACTGTCTGCTGAGCTGTGTATCTAATCCTATCATATGTGATACTGTCTGCTGAGCTGTGTATCTAATCCTATCCTGTGTGATACTGTCTGCTGAGCTGTGTATCTAATCCTCTCCTGTGTGATACTGTCTGCTGATCTGTGTATCTAATCCTCTCCTGTGTGATACTGTCTGCTGAGCTGTGTATCTAATCCTATCATGTGTGATACTGTCTGCTGAGCTGTGTATCTAATCCTATCATGTGTGACACTGTCTGCTGAGCTGTGTATCTAATCCTATCATGTGTGACACTGTCTGCTGAGCTGTGTATCTAATCCTATCATGTGTGACACTGTCTGCTGAGCTGTGTATCTAATCCTATCATGTGTGACACTGTCTGCTGAGCTGTGTATCTAATCCTATCCTGTGTTATACTGTCTGCTGATCTGTGTATCTAATCCTCTCCTGTGTGATACTGTCTGCTGAGCTGTGTATCTAATCCTATCATGTGTGATACTGTCTGCTGAGCTGTGTATCTAATCCTATCATGTGTGACACTGTCTGCTGAGCTGTGTATCTAATCCTATCATGTGTGACACTGTCTGCTGAGCTGTGTATCTAATCCTATCATGTGTGATACTGTCTGCTGAGCTGTGTATCTAATCCTATCATATGTGATACTGTCTGCTGAGCTGTGTATCTAATCCTATCATGTGTGATACTGTCTGCTGAGCTGTGTATCTAATCCTATCATGTGTGATACTGTCTGCTGAGCTGTGTATCTAATCCAATTCTGTGTGATACTGTCTGCTGAGCTGTGTATCTAATCCTATCCTGTGTGGTACTGTCTGCTGAGCCGTGTATCTAATCCTATCATGTGTGATACTGTTTGCTGAGCTGTGTATCTAATCCTCTCCTATGTGATACTGTCTGCTGAGCTGTGTATCTAATCCTATCCTGTGTGATACTGTCTGCTGAGCTGTGTATCTTATCATATGTGATACTGTCTGCTGAGCTGTGTATCTAATCCTCTCCTGTGTGATACTGTCTGCTGAGCCGTGTATCTAATCCTATCATGTGTGATACTGTCTGCTGAGCTGTGTATCTAATCCTATCCTGTGTGATACTGTCTGCTGAGCTGTGGATCTAATCCTATCCTGTGTAAGGCCGGCTTCACACTCAGCGTAAGACAATACGGTCCGTATATTACGGCCGTAATACGCTGAAATGTCCCGAAAATAGTGGTCCGTAGCTCCTCCGTAGGCAGGGTGTGTCAGCGTTTTTTGCGCATGGCATCCTCCGTATGGCATCCGTACTGCGTGTTTTTCTCGCAGGCTTGCAAAACCGACATACGGATATACAAGGGATCCATGTGTAAAAAAAAAAAAAAAAAACATATATACTGTATATGTGTGTGTATATATATATATATATAATCAGTAGACACATATATGTATATATATTATTACTTCATCCAGCGCGATATAGCAGAAAGCCGGTAATTCAATTGCCGGCTTTTGCTATCTCCTTCCTAAACCCGACATGATATGAGACATAGTTTACATATAGTAAACCATCTCATATCACCTTTTTTTTTTTTTTGCATATTCCACACGTGTGTATATGCAAAATTTGGCTGTTCTATTAAATTAAAGGGTTAAATGGCGGAAAAAATTGGCGTGGGCTCCCGCGCAATTTTCTCCGCCAGAGTAGTAAAGCCAGTGACTGAGGGCAGATATTTTTTTTTTTTTTAACCATAAAATTTTTATTTTATTAAACATTTTAGAACAAAACAGGGTCTTACAAGCATTTAGTTTCTGTATAGAATGCATGAACAGTAAACGATATAAACAATATAGACGATATAAGGCCATCAATGACCTTAATTCTACAAAGACGTAAATGACAAAGACAAGACAATAAGGGGTAGAGGGAAGGGAGGAAAGAGAGAGGGGAAAAAAAAACTGAGGGCAGATATTAATAGCCTAGAGAGGGTCCATGGTTATTGGCCCCCCCCTGGCTAAAAACATTTGCCCCCAGCCACCCCAGAAAAGGCACATCTGTAAGATGCGCCTATTCTGGCACTTGGCCACTCTCTTCTCATTCCCGTGTAGCGGTGGGATATGGGGTAATGAAGGGTTAATGCCACCTTGCCTCACCGCAAATGAAGGTAAATATAGGTCAGTGACCTACTTTACCTTCATTCTCCGGGGTTTTGCAGCCAGGAGCAGCGCTGCATTAGCAGAGCTCGTGGCTGCAAAATATTTTAACCCCTTCAGATGGATTTACATCGTGGGACCTTACAGATCTTCGGAAGGTATGTATATTGTTGGTTTATTATTTTTACTTTGTTACAGAGCGAGGTTCTTCAGAAGGATTGAGCGAAGAATAAATTATTACAACAACCTTTGTTTTTATTTCATTAAAATAATTTTTATTAATATGTGTGTCTTTTTTTAACCCTTTACTAGTATTGGATTAATAATGGATAGGTGTCATAATTGACGCCTCTCCATTACTAATTTGGCTTAATGTCACCTTACAATAGCAAGGCGACATTAACCCTTCATTACCCCATATCCCACCGCTACACGGGAATGGGAAGAGAGTGGCCAAGTGCCAGAATAGGCGCATCTTCCAGATGTGCCTTTTCTGGGGTGGCTGGGGGCAGGTGTTTTTAGCCGGGGGGGGAAATAACCGTGGACCCTCTCTAGGCTATTAATATCTGCCCTCAGTCACTGGCTTTACTACTCTGGCGGAGAAAATTGCGCGGGAGCCCACGCCAATTTTTTCCGCCATTTAACCCTTTAATTTAATAGAACGGCCAAATTTTGCATAGACACACTACTAACAGTAGTGTGGAATATGCAAAAAAAAGGTGATATGAGATGGTTTACTGTATGTAACCATGTCTCATATCATGTCGGGTTTTAGGAAGGAGAAAGCAAAAGCCGGCAATTGAATTACCGGCTTTAAAGCTATCTAGCGCTGGAAGAAATATTAATATATATACATGTCTCACTGACATAGAATATATATATATATATATATATATACCTATTCTATGTGTACACATTTATTCTACCTACTCTACTGTAAGCTGTCAGTGTGATTTTACTGTACACCGCACTGAATTGCCGGCTTTTCTCTCTAAGGCTAGGTTCATATTGCGTTAATGTGACCGCGCTAACGGACAGCGTTGCACGGCGAAATTAACGCCGTGAAACGCGTCCGTTAGTGCGCCCATTAACAGCAATGGGGACGCGCATCACTAGCGCGTGCCATTTTCGGCACGCGCTAGCGATGTGCCGGTGTTTTGTGGCGTGCCGCGGACGCTGCTTGCAGCGTCTGCGGCGCACCCGAGGTCCGTTCCCCGCTCTCGCAGATCAGAGATCTGCGAGAGCGGGGACGTTTAACGCGACCCCATAAAACAACATTGCGTTAGCGCAATCTGCTAGCGCTAGGCGCTAAACGGATTGCACTAACGCAATATGAACCTAGCCTAACACTGCTGCGTATTTCTCGCAAGTCACACTGCTGGTCCGTGTGTAATCCGTATTTTTGAGGCGTCCATAGACTTTCATTTGCGTTTTTTTTGCGCAATACGGTGACAAACGCAGCATGCTGCGATTTTCTACGGCCGTAGAAAGCCGTATAATACTGATCAGTAAAATACGGCAGATAGGAGCAGGGGCATAGAGAATAATTGGGACGTTTGTTAGGCGAGTTTTACGGACGTATTTTATGCGCTCATACGTCCGTAAAACTCACTAGTGTGACACCGGCCTAATACTGTCTGCTGAGCTGTGTATCTAATCCTATCCTGTGTGATACTGTCTGCTGAGCTGTGTATCTAATCCTATCCTGTGTGATACTGTCTGCTGAGCTGTGTATCTAATCCTATCCTGTGTGATACTGTCTGCTGAGCTGTGTATCTAATCCTATCATGTGTGATACTGTCTGCTGAGCTGTGTATCTAATCCTCTCCTGTGTGATACTGTCTGCTGAGCTGTGTATCTAACCCTATCATGTGTGATACCGTCTGCTGAGCTGTGGATCTAACCCTATCCGCCATGCCGTCATGTACGGTGCGGCCATCAGTATCATACATAAAGCTGCAGGATCCGGTCAGCAGCCGCTGTCTGAGCCCGCTGAGTGCATGGAGGCCGTGTACATAGATGCTGTGTAAGGGTAACTGTAAGGCTGTGTGCACACATTGCTGATTTTTCGCGTTTTTCCGCTATAAAAACTCTATAAAACCGCAAAAAAACAGCATACATTATGCATCCCATCATTTACAATGAATGCCGCAATTTTCGTGCACATGATGCATTTGTTCCGCGAAAAAAACGCATCGCGGTAAAAAACGCGGCATGTTCATTAATTTTGCGGATTTCCCACTATATAATGCATTGGGAAATGTCTTGAAAAATCCGCCCAAAAACGCATGCAGATTTCTTTCAGATTTCTTGCAGAAAACTTCAGGTTTTTCTCAGGAAATTTCTGCAAGAAATCCTGAACGTGTGCACATAGCCTTATAGTTACATGAGTCAGGCAATAAACCAGGTAAATACGGTAAGTGCGTTTTTAGGGCACTCTTAACCCCTTCACCCCCCCAAACCTTCCCCCGGGATTTTTCGGTTTTGCATTTTCATTTTTCGCTCCCCTCCTTCCCAGAGCCATAACTTTTTTTATTTTTCCGTCAATATGGCCATGTGATGGCTTGTTTTTTGCAGGACGAGTTGTACTTTTGAACGACACCATTGGTTTTACCATATAGTGGAAAACAGGAAATAAAATCCAATTGTTTTGAAATTGCAAAAAAAAAGTGCAATCCCTCAATTGTTTTTTCAGGGTTTTTTTTTTTTACCATGTTCACTAAATGCTAAAACTGAGCTGCCATTATGATTCTCCAGGTCTTTACGAGTTCGTAGACACCAAACATGTCTAGGTTCTTTTTTATTTAAATGGTGAAAAAAAAAATGGCGCCATTTTCCCAGACCCAATAGCATCTCCATCTTTCAGGATCTGGGGCTTATTTTTTGCCTGTTGACCTGACTTTTTTTTTATTGCTGCCATTTTGGGGTATATATGATGGTATGATCACCCATTATTGCATTTTATTGCTATGTTGCGGTGACCAAAAAAAGTGCGTTCCATATAAGTGGCGCAGCTCGAGAGAAGTCTTGAAGACAGGAGTGAGAAGTTTGGATTACTAAGGATGTTAGCGAAACAGAGGGCATGATTAGGGGGATAGAGACCAGGGAGGAGATGTAGGGTGGTGCTGAGCCATGGAGTGCTTTGTGGGTGAGAGTGATAAGTTTATACTGAACTCTGGAGTGGATGGGTAACCACCAGTGTAATGACTGGCACAGCGTGGAGGCATCGGTGTAACGGTTGGTGAGGAATATGATCCTGGCTGCAGCATTCAGGACAGATTGGAGAGGGGAGAGTTTGGTAAGAGGGAGAGAGTTAATAGTCCAGACGAGAATGAATAAGTGAAATAGTAAGGCTTTTGCAGAATCAAAGGTGAAAAAAAAGGTCAGATTCTGGAGATGTTTTTGAGGTGTAGGTGACACAAGCGAGTGATCAGATGTGGGGGTGAAGGAAAGATCTGAGTCACATATAACCCCAAGACAGCGGGCGTACTTCTTGGTGTTCTCTTCTATTCCTGAGTCCTGCCTTCTCGTCTCCAGTCTGATCACTCAACGTATTTATACACTATCCCCTAAAAATGACATCCTCCTGTATAATAATAATATAACAGTGCCTCCCGCAGTAATAATATATCGGTGCCTCCCGCAGTAATAATATAACGGTGCCTGCCGCAGTAATAATATAACGGTGCCTGCCGCAGTAATAATATAACGGTACCTCCCACAGTAATAATATAAGTGTCTACCAGAGTAATAATATAACAGTACCTGCCGCAGTAATAATATAACAGTGTCTACCAGAGTAATAATATAACAGTGCCTGCCGCAGTAATAATATAATGGTGCCTGCCGCAGTAATAATATAATGGTGCCTACCGCAGTAATAATATAACGGTGCCTACCGCAGTAATAATATAACGGTGCCTGCCGCAGTAATAATATAACGGTGCCTGCCGCAGTAATAATATAACGGTGCCTGCCGCAGTAATAATATAACGGTGCCTCCCGCAGTAATAATATAACAGTGCCTCCCACAGTAATAATATAACAGTGTCTACCAGAGTAATAATATAACAGTGCCTGCCGCAGTAATAATATAACAGTGCCTGCCGCAGTAATAATATAATGGTGCCTCCCGCAGTAATAATATAACAGTGCCTCCCACAGTAATAATATAACCGTGTCTACCAGAGTAATAATATAACAGTACCTGCCGCAGTAATAATATAACAAGGTCTACCAGAGTAATAATATAACAGTGCCTCCCACAGTAATAATATAACAGTGCCTGCCGCAGTAATAATATAACAGTGCCTGCCGCAGTAATAATATAACAGTGTCTACCAGAGTAATAATATAACAGTGCCTGCCGCAGTAATAATATAACAGTGCCTGCCGCCGTAATAATATAACGGTGCCTGCCGCCGTAATAATATAACGGTGCCTGCCGCCGTAATAATATAACGGTGCCTGCCGCAGTAATAATATAACGGTGCCTGCCGCAGTAATAATATAACGGTGCCTGCCGCAGTAATAATATAACGGTACCTCCCACAGTAATAATATAACAGTACCTGCCGCAGTAATAATATAACAGTGTCTACCAGAGTAATAATATAACAGTGCCTGCCGCAGTAATAATATAACGGTGCCTGCCGCAGTAATAATATAATGGTGCCTACCGCAGTAATAATATAATGGTGCCTACCGCAGTAATAATATAACGGTGCCTGCCGCAGTAATAATATAACGGTGCCTGCCGCAGTAATAATATAACGGTGCCTGCCGCAGTAATAATATAACGGTGCCTGCCGCAGTAATAATATAACGGTGCCTACTGCAGTAATAATATAACGGTGCCTACTGCAGTAATAATATAACGTTGCCTACCGTACCGCAGTAATAATATAACGGTGCCTACTGCAGTAATAATATAACGTTGCCTACCGTACCGCAGTAATTATATAACATTACCTGCCGCAGTAATAATATAACAGTGCCTGCCGCCGTAATAATATAACAGTGCCTGCCGCCGTAATAATATAACAGTGCCTACCGCATTAATAATATAACAGTGCCTACCGCATTAATAATATATCAGTGCCTCCCACAGTAATAACAGTGCCTATTGATGGACTACAATAACAGTGCCTACTGCAGGACTATAGTAACATTGCCTTATGCAGGACTACAGTAACAGTGCCTACTGGAGGACTACAATAACAGTGCCTACTGCTCGACTACAGTAACAGTGCTTACTGCAGTTCTACAACAACAGTGCCTACTGCAGTTCTACAATAACAGTGCCTACTGCAGGGCTACAATAACAGTGCCTACTGCAGTTCTACAATAACAGTGCCTACTGCAGGGCTACAATAACAGTGTCTACTGGAGGACTGCAATAACAATGCCTACTGCTCGACTACAATAACAATGCCTACTGCAGTTCTACAATAACAGTGCCTACTGCAGGACTACAATAACCATGCCTACTGCAGGACTACAATAACAGTGCCTACTGCAGGACTACAATAACAGTGCCTACTGCAGTTCTACAATAACAGTGCCTACTGCAGTTCTACAATAACAGTGCCTACTGCAGGACTACAATAACCGTGCCTACTGCAGGACTACAATAACAGTGCCTACTGCTGGACTACAATAACCGTGCCTACTGCAGTTCTACAATAACAGTGCCTACTGCAGGACTTCAATAACCATGCCTACTGCAGGACTACAATAACTGCCTACTGCTGGACTACAATAACAGTGCCTACTGCAGTTCTACAATAACAGTGCCTACTGGAGGACTACAATAACTGTGCCTACTACCAGAGTAATAATATAATAGTGCCTCCCACAGTAATAACAGTGCCTATTGATGGACTACAATAACTTTGCCTACTGCTAGAGTACAATAACAGTGCCTACTGCAGGACTATAGTAACATTGTCTTATGCAGGACTACAGTAACAGTGCCTACTGGAGGACTACAATAACAGTGCCTACTGCTCGACTACAGTAACAGTGCTTACTGCAGTTCTACAATAACAGTGCCTACTGCAGTTCTACAATAACAGTGCCTACTGCAGTTCTACAATAACAGTGCCCACTGCGGGACTACTATAACAATGCCTACTGCAGGGCTACAATAACAGTGCCTACTGCAGTTCTACAATAACAGTGCCTACTGCAGGACTACAATAACAGTGCCTACTGCAGTTCTACAATAACAGTGCCTACTGCAGTTCTACAATAACGGTGCCTACTGCAGTTCTACAATAACAGTGCCTACTGCAGGACTACAATAACAGTGCCTAATGCAGTTCTACAATAACAGTGCCTACTGGAGGACTACAATAACTGTGCCTACTACCAGAGTAATAATATAACAGTGCCTCCCACAGTAATAATATAAGTGCCTCCCACAGTAATAATATAACAGTGCCTGCCGAAGTAATAATATAACAGTACCTGCCGCAGTAACAATATAACTACCTGCCGCAGTAATAATATAACAGTGCCTCCCACAGTAATAATATAACAGTGTCTCCCACAGTAATAATATAACCGTGTCTCCCACAGTAATAATAGTGCCTACTGATGGACTACAATAACTTTGCCTACTGCTAGAGTGCAATAACTTTGCCTACTGCGGGACTACAGTAACATTGCCTACTGCAGGACTACAATAACAGTGCCTACTGCGGGACTATAGTAACAGTGCCTACTGCTGGATTACAGTAACATTGCCTACTGCAATGCTACAATAACAGTGCCTACTGTTGGACTACAATAACAGTGCCTACTGCGAGACTACAGTAGCAGTGCCTACTGCAGAACTAAAAGAGCAGTGCCTACTGGAGGACTACAATAACAGTGCCTACTGGAGGACTACAATAACAGTACCTACTGCTCGACTACAATAACAGTGCCTACTGCAGGACTTCAATAACAGTGCCTACTGGAGGACTACAATAACCGTGCCTACTGCTGGACTACAATAACAGTGCCTACTGCAGTTCTACAATAACAGTGCCTACTGGAGGACTACAATAACAGTGCCTACTGCTCGACCACAATAACAGTGCCTACTGCAGAACTACAATAACAGTGCCTACTGGAGGACTACAATAACAGTGCCTACTGCGGTTCTACAATAACAGTGCCTACTGCGGTTCTACAATAACAGTGCTTACTGCAGTTCTACAATAACAGTGCCCACTGCGGGACTACAATAACAATGCCTACTCTGGAACTACAAAAAAAATGGCGCCATTTTCCCAGACCCAATAGCATCTCCATCTTTCAGGATCTGGGGCTTATTTTTTGCCTGTTGACCTGACTTTTTTTTTATTGCTGCCATTTTGGGGTATATATGATGGTATGATCACCCATTATTGCATTTTATTGCTATGTTGCGGTGACCAAAAAAAGTGCGTTCCATATAAGTGGCGCAGCTCGAGAGAAGTCTTGAAGACAGGAGTGAGAAGTTTGGATTACTAAGGATGTTAGCGAAACAGAGGGCATGATTAGGGGGATAGAGACCAGGGAGGAGATGTAGGGTGGTGCTGAGCCATGGAGTGCTTTGTGGGTGAGAGTGATAAGTTTATACTGAACTCTGGAGTGGATGGGTAACCACCAGTGTAATGACTGGCACAGCGTGGAGGCATCGGTGTAACGGTTGGTGAGGAATATGATCCTGGCTGCAGCATTCAGGACAGATTGGAGAGGGGAGAGTTTGGTAAGAGGGAGAGAGTTAATAGTCCAGACGAGAATGAATAAGTGAAATAGTAAGGCTTTTGCAGAATCAAAGGTGAAAAAAAAGGTCAGATTCTGGAGATGTTTTTGAGGTGTAGGTGACACAAGCGAGTGATCAGATGTGGGGGTGAAGGAAAGATCTGAGTCACATATAACCCCAAGACAGCGGGCGTACTTCTTGGTGTTCTCTTCTATTCCTGAGTCCTGCCTTCTCGTCTCCAGTCTGATCACTCAACGTATTTATACACTATCCCCTAAAAATGACATCCTCCTGTATAATAATAATATAACAGTGCCTCCCGCAGTAATAATATATCGGTGCCTCCCGCAGTAATAATATATCGGTGCCTGCCGCAGTAATAATATATCGGTGCCTCCCGCAGTAATAATATAACGGTGCCTGCCGCAGTAATAATATAACAGTGCCTGCCGCAGTAATAATATAACAGTACCTGCCGCAGTAATAATATAACAGTGCCTGCCGCAGTAATAATATAACAATGTCTACCAGAGTAATAATATAACGTTGCCTCCCGCAGTAATAATATAACAGTGCCTCCCACAGTAATAATATAACAGTGTCTACCAGAGTAATAATATAACAGTGCCTGCCGCAGTAATAATATAACAGTGCCTGCCGCAGTAATAATATAATGGTGCCTCCCGCAGTAATAATATAACAGTGCCTCCCACAGTAATAATATAACCGTGTCTACCAGAGTAATAATATAACAGTACCTGCCGCAGTAATAATATAACAAGGTCTACCAGAGTAATAATATAACAGTGCCTCCCGCAGTAATAATATAACAGTGCCTGCCGCAGTAATAATATAACAGTGTCTACCAGAGTAATAATATAACAGTGCCTGCCGCAGTAATAATATAACAGTGCCTGCCGCCGTAATAATATAACGGTGCCTGCCGCCGTAATAATATAACGGTGCCTGCCGCAGTAATAATATAACGGTGCCTGCCGCAGTAATAATATAACGGTGCCTGCCGCAGTAATAATATAACGGTGCCTGCCGCAGTAATAATATAACGGTGCCTGCCGCAGTAATAATATAACGGTGCCTGCCGCAGTAATAATATAACGGTACCTCCCACAGTAATAATATAAGTGTCTACCAGAGTAATAATATAACAGTACCTGCCGCAGTAATAATATAACAGTGTCTACCAGAGTAATAATATAACAGTGCCTGCCGCAGTAATAATATAATGGTGCCTGCCGCAGTAATAATATAATGGTGCCTACCGCAGTAATAATATAATGGTGCCTACCGCAGTAATAATATAACGGTGCCTGCCGCAGTAATAATATAACGGTGCCTGCCGCAGTAATAATATAACGGTGCCTGCCGCAGTAATAATATAACGGTGCCTACTGCAGTAATAATATAACGTTGCCTACCGTACCGCAGTAATAATATAACGGTGCCTACTGCAGTAATAATATAACGTTGCCTACCGTACCGCAGTAATTATATAACATTACCTGCCGCAGTAATAATATAACAGTGCCTGCCGCCGTAATAATATAACAGTGCCTGCCGCCGTAATAATATAACAGTGCCTACCGCATTAATAATATAACAGTGCCTACCGCATTAATAATATATCAGTGCCTCCCACAGTAATAACAGTGCCTATTGATGGACTACAATAACAGTGCCTACTGCAGGACTATAGTAACATTGCCTTATGCAGGACTACAGTAACAGTGCCTACTGGAGGACTACAATAACAGTGCCTACTGCTCGACTACAGTAACAGTGCTTACTGCAGTTCTACAACAACAGTGCCTACTGCAGTTCTACAATAACAGTGCCTACTGCAGGGCTACAATAACAGTGCCTACTGCAGTTCTACAATAACAGTGCCTACTGCAGGGCTACAATAACAGTGTCTACTGGAGGACTGCAATAACAATGCCTACTGCTCGACTACAATAACAATGCCTACTGCAGTTCTACAATAACAGTGCCTACTGCAGGACTACAATAACAGTGCCTACTGCAGGACTACAATAACAGTGCCTACTGCAGTTCTACAATAACAGTGCCTACTGCAGTTCTACAATAACAGTGCCTACTGCAGGACTACAATAACCGTGCCTACTGCAGGACTACAATAACAGTGCCTACTGCTGGACTACAATAACCGTGCCTACTGCAGTTCTATAATAACAGTGCCTACTGCAGGACTTCAATAACCATGCCTACTGCAGGACTACAATAACTGCCTACTGCTGGACTACAATAACAGTGCCTACTGCAGTTCTACAATAACAGTGCCTACTGGAGGACTACAATAACTGTGCCTACTACCAGAGTAATAATATAATAGTGCCTCCCACAGTAATAACAGTGCCTATTGATGGACTACAATAACTTTGCCTACTGCTAGAGTACAATAACAGTGCCTACTGCAGGACTATAGTAACATTGTCTTATGCAGGACTACAGTAACAGTGCCTACTGGAGGACTACAATAACAGTGCCTACTGCTCGACTACAGTAACAGTGCTTACTGCAGTTCTACAATAACAGTGCCTACTGCAGTTCTACAATAACAGTGCCTACTGCAGTTCTACAATAACAGTGCCCACTGCGGGACTACTATAACAATGCCTACTGCAGGGCTACAATAACAGTGCCTACTGCAGTTCTACAATAACAGTGCCTACTGCAGGACTACAATAACAGTGCCTACTGCAGTTCTACAATAACAGTGCCTACTGCAGTTCTACAATAACGGTGCCTACTGCAGTTCTACAATAACAGTGCCTACTGCAGGACTACAATAACAGTGCCTAATGCAGTTCTACAATAACAGTGCCTACTGGAGGACTACAATAACTGTGCCTACTACCAGAGTAATAATATAACAGTGCCTCCCACAGTAATAATATAAGTGCCTCCCACAGTAATAATATAACAGTGCCTGCCGAAGTAATAATATAACAGTACCTGCCGCAGTAACAATATAACTACCTGCCGCAGTAATAATATAACAGTGCCTCCCACAGTAATAATATAACAGTGTCTCCCACAGTAATAATATAACCGTGTCTCCCACAGTAATAATAGTGCCTACTGATGGACTACAATAACTTTGCCTACTGCTAGAGTGCAATAACTTTGCCTACTGCGGGACTACAGTAACATTGCCTACTGCAGGACTACAATAACAGTGCCTACTGCGGGACTATAGTAACAGTGCCTACTGCTGGATTACAGTAACATTGCCTACTGCAATGCTACAATAACAGTGCCTACTGTTGGACTACAATAACAGTGCCTACTGCGAGACTACAGTAGCAGTGCCTACTGCAGAACTAAAAGAGCAGTGCCTACTGCAGAACTAAAAGAGCAGTGCCTACTGGAGGACTACAATAACAGTGCCTACTGGAGGACTACAATAACAGTACCTACTGCTCGACTACAATAACAGTGCCTACTGCAGGACTTCAATAACAGTGCCTACTGGAGGACTACAATAACCGTGCCTACTGCTGGACTACAATAACAGTGCCTACTGCAGTTCTACAATAACAGTGCCTACTGGAGGACTACAATAACAGTGCCTACTGCTCGACCACAATAACAGTGCCTACTGCAGAACTACAATAACAGTGCCTACTGGAGGACTACAATAACAGTGCCTACTGCGGTTCTACAATAACAGTGCCTACTGCGGTTCTACAATAACAGTGCTTACTGCAGTTCTACAATAACAGTGCCCACTGCGGGACTACAATAACAATGCCTACTCTGGAACTACAAAAAAAATGGCGCCATTTTCCCAGACCCAATAGCATCTCCATCTTTCAGGATCTGGGGCTTATTTTTTGCCTGTTGACCTGACTTTTTTTTTATTGCTGCCATTTTGGGGTATATATGATGGTATGATCACCCATTATTGCATTTTATTGCTATGTTGCGGTGACCAAAAAAAGTGCGTTCCATATAAGTGGCGCAGCTCGAGAGAAGTCTTGAAGACAGGAGTGAGAAGTTTGGATTACTAAGGATGTTAGCGAAACAGAGGGCATGATTAGGGGGATAGAGACCAGGGAGGAGATGTAGGGTGGTGCTGAGCCATGGAGTGCTTTGTGGGTGAGAGTGATAAGTTTATACTGAACTCTGGAGTGGATGGGTAACCACCAGTGTAATGACTGGCACAGCGTGGAGGCATCGGTGTAACGGTTGGTGAGGAATATGATCCTGGCTGCAGCATTCAGGACAGATTGGAGAGGGGAGAGTTTGGTAAGAGGGAGAGAGTTAATAGTCCAGACGAGAATGAATAAGTGAAATAGTAAGGCTTTTGCAGAATCAAAGGTGAAAAAAAAGGTCAGATTCTGGAGATGTTTTTGAGGTGTAGGTGACACAAGCGAGTGATCAGATGTGGGGGTGAAGGAAAGATCTGAGTCACATATAACCCCAAGACAGCGGGCGTACTTCTTGGTGTTCTCTTCTATTCCTGAGTCCTGCCTTCTCGTCTCCAGTCTGATCACTCAACGTATTTATACACTATCCCCTAAAAATGACATCCTCCTGTATAATAATAATATAACAGTGCCTCCCGCAGTAATAATATATCGGTGCCTCCCGCAGTAATAATATAACAGTGCCTCCCACAGTAATAATATAACCGTGTCTACCAGAGTAATAATATAACAGTACCTGCCGCAGTAATAATATAACAAGGTCTACCAGAGTAATAATATAACAGTGCCTCCCACAGTAATAATATAACAGTGCCTGCCGCAGTAATAATATAACAGTGCCTGCCGCAGTAATAATATAACAGTGTCTACCAGAGTAATAATATAACAGTGCCTGCCGCAGTAATAATATAACAGTGCCTGCCGCCGTAATAATATAACGGTGCCTGCCGCCGTAATAATATAACGGTGCCTGCCGCAGTAATAATATAATGGTGCCTGCCGCAGTAATATAACGGTGCCTGCCGCAGTAATAATATAACGGTGCCTGCCGCAGTAATAATATAACGGTGCCTGCCGCAGTAATAATATAACGGTACCTCCCACAGTAATAATATAAGTGTCTACCAGAGTAATAATATAACAGTACCTGCCGCAGTAATAATATAACAGTGTCTACCAGAGTAATAATATAACAGTGCCTGCCGCAGTAATAATATAATGGTGCCTGCCGCAGTAATAATATAATGGTGCCTACCGCAGTAATAATATAATGGTGCCTACCGCAGTAATAATATAACGGTGCCTGCCGCAGTAATAATATAACGGTGCCTGCCGCAGTAATAATATAACGGTGCCTGCCGCAGTAATAATATAACGGTGCCTACTGCAGTAATAATATAACGTTGCCTACCGTACCGCAGTAATAATATAACGGTGCCTACTGCAGTAATAATATAACGTTGCCTACCGTACCGCAGTAATTATATAACATTACCTGCCGCAGTAATAATATAACAGTGCCTGCCGCCGTAATAATATAACAGTGCCTGCCGCCGTAATAATATAACAGTGCCTACCGCATTAATAATATAACAGTGCCTACCGCATTAATAATATATCAGTGCCTCCCACAGTAATAACAGTGCCTATTGATGGACTACAATAACAGTGCCTACTGCAGGACTATAGTAACATTGCCTTATGCAGGACTACAGTAACAGTGCCTACTGGAGGACTACAATAACAGTGCCTACTGCTCGACTACAGTAACAGTGCTTACTGCAGTTCTACAACAACAGTGCCTACTGCAGTTCTACAATAACAGTGCCTACTGCAGGGCTACAATAACAGTGCCTACTGCAGTTCTACAATAACAGTGCCTACTGCAGGGCTACAATAACAGTGTCTACTGGAGGACTGCAATAACAATGCCTACTGCTCGACTACAATAACAATGCCTACTGCAGTTCTACAATAACAGTGCCTACTGCAGGACTACAATAACCATGCCTACTGCAGGACTACAATAACAGTGCCTACTGCAGGACTACAATAACAGTGCCTACTGCAGTTCTACAATAACAGTGCCTACTGCAGTTCTACAATAACAGTGCCTACTGCAGGACTACAATAACCGTGCCTACTGCAGGACTACAATAACAGTGCCTACTGCTGGACTACAATAACAGTGCCTACTGCAGTTCTACAATAACAGTGCCTACTGGAGGACTACAATAACTGTGCCTACTACCAGAGTAATAATATAATAGTGCCTCCCACAGTAATAACAGTGCCTATTGATGGACTACAATAACTTTGCCTACTGCTAGAGTACAATAACAGTGCCTACTGCAGGACTATAGTAACATTGTCTTATGCAGGACTACAGTAACAGTGCCTACTGGAGGACTACAATAACAGTGCCTACTGCTCGACTACAGTAACAGTGCTTACTGCAGTTCTACAATAACAGTGCCTACTGCAGTTCTACAATAACAGTGCCTACTGCAGTTCTACAATAACAGTGCCCACTGCGGGACTACTATAACAATGCCTACTGCAGGGCTACAATAACAGTGCCTACTGCAGTTCTACAATAACAGTGCCTACTGCAGTTCTACAATAACAGTGCCTACTGCAGTTCTACAATAACGGTGCCTACTGCAGTTCTACAATAACAGTGCCTACTGCAGGACTACAATAACAGTGCCTAATGCAGTTCTACAATAACAGTGCCTACTGGAGGACTACAATAACTGTGCCTACTACCAGAGTAATAATATAACAGTGCCTCCCACAGTAATAATATAAGTGCCTCCCACAGTAATAATATAACAGTGCCTGCCGAAGTAATAATATAACAGTACCTGCCGCAGTAACAATATAACTACCTGCCGCAGTAATAATATAACAGTGCCTCCCACAGTAATAATATAACAGTGTCTCCCACAGTAATAATATAACCGTGTCTCCCACAGTAATAATAGTGCCTACTGATGGACTACAATAACTTTGCCTACTGCTAGAGTGCAATAACTTTGCCTACTGCGGGACTACAGTAACATTGCCTACTGCAGGACTACAATAACAGTGCCTACTGCGGGACTATAGTAACAGTGCCTACTGCTGGATTACAGTAACATTGCCTACTGCAATGCTACAATAACAGTGCCTACTGTTGGACTACAATAACAGTGCCTACTGCGAGACTACAGTAGCAGTGCCTACTGCAGAACTAAAAGAGCAGTGCCTACTGCAGAACTAAAAGAGCAGTGCCTACTGGAGGACTACAATAACAGTGCCTACTGGAGGACTACAATAACAGTACCTACTGCTCGACTACAATAACAGTGCCTACTGCAGGACTTCAATAACAGTGCCTACTGGAGGACTACAATAACCGTGCCTACTGCTGGACTACAATAACAGTGCCTACTGCAGTTCTACAATAACAGTGCCTACTGGAGGACTACAATAACAGTGCCTACTGCTCGACCACAATAACAGTGCCTACTGCAGAACTACAATAACAGTGCCTACTGGAGGACTACAATAATAGTGCCTACTGCGGTTCTACAATAACAGTGCCTACTGCGGTTCTACAATAACAGTGCTTACTGCAGTTCTACAATAACAGTGCCCACTGCGGGACTACAATAACAATGCCTACTCTGGAACTACAATAACAGTGCCTACTCTGGAACTACAATAACAGTGCCTACTGTGGGACTACAATAACAATGCCTACTCTGGAACTACAATAACAGTGCCTACTACATGCCGGATCGTTATCTACCCCGCCAACATCTCTTGGGGGCCCCCATAAACATTAGACTGTCGGCCGAACCCGCCAATATCAGCGGTTCCTCCAACTGTAATGTAGCGTGTATGGTGGCCTCACCAGGACCCCAAAAGCTTCACTAGGAACCATGAGGCTATGTACACATGTTCAGGTTTTTTCGCATTTTTTTCCACTTTTTTTGCGCTAAAAACGCTATAAAAACTCATTAAAAACGCATACATTATGCATTCTATCATTTAGAATGCATTCTGCATGTTTTGTACACATGGATGCGTTTTTTTCCGCGAAAAAAAACGCATCGCGGTAAAAAAAATGAGCATGTTCATTATTTTTGCGGATTTTCTGCGTTTTTCCCGCAATTCTATGCATTTGGGAAAAACGCACCAAAAACGCGTAAAAATGCGTGAATAAGGCGGTAAAATCGCGGTAAAAACGCATGCGGATTTCTGGCAGAAATGTCCGGTTTTTGTCAGGAAAATTTCTGCAAGAAATCCTGACGTGTGCACATACCCTGATAGTGGTACTGTGCAGGTAGAGACAGGTACAGTATAGTGTCTACACTATGGTACATACAATTATTGTGGCACTGTGACACCAAAAATACAAGCATTATACTGTGGGTAGTGTGGTAGGCACTGTTATTGTAGTCCCCACAGTAGGCGGTTATTGTAGTGGAATATGTTCGGCGGAGATGTTCTCTCATAGAGAACACAACAATACTTGGGGCTGGTGGCTGAATGATCGGACAAAGCATCTATCCATTGTGTATGGGGTCGCCTTGGCCTCCTGGCTTTGGCACCAGACCTGGAGAGTTTTGTGAGAAGTTTCTGTGGAGTTTCCTCATGCACAGGAGACAATCAGGTGTCATAATCCCATTATCATCACTAATTCTTCCTCATACAATGTCCTCTCTTATCCTGATAGTGCTGCCATTGTGTGCTGAGCACCTGCTGCCATCATCATCCCTGCTGTTTATTTACCTTTGCCACAGTGACAATGGCCCCTGTGTATGGAGACTAGCAGTCCTGTCTGGCTTTGGCCCTGCTAACAGCCACCGAAAAATAAACTCTGAGAACCCTGAGGCCCCGGCCACCATCTTGGCTTCTGTAGCATTTTATTGGTTTTATTTTTTGTTCTCCGCTCACGGCGAGAGCCATAAATTGTTATTGTTGCTGTTTACCGATATACAGGTGGTTCTCACTAAATTAGAATATCATCAAAATGTTAATTTATTTCAGTTCTTCAATACAAAAAGTGAAATTCATACATTATATAAAGTCATTAAAAACAGAGTGATGTATTTCAAGTGTTTATTTCTGTTAATGTTGATTATTACGGCTTACAGCCAATGATAACCCAAAAGTCATTTTCTCTGTAAGCTAGAATATAACACCAGCTTGAAAAATGTCTGTTCAGTAGATGCACTCAATACTTGGTCGGGGCTCCTTTTGCATCAGTTACTGCGGCAATGTGACGTGGCATGGAGGCGATCAGCCTGTGGCACTGCTGAGGTGTTATGGAAGCCCAGGTTGCTTTGATAGGAGCCTTCAGCTCGTCTGCATTGTTGGGTCTGGTGTCTCTCATCTTCCTCTTGACAATACCCCATAGATTAGGTTAATGTCAGACGATTTTGCTGGCCAATCAAGCACAGTGATACTGTTGTTTTTAAACCAGGTATTGGTACTTTTGGCAGTGTGGACAGGTGCCAAGTCCTGCAGGAGAATGAAATTTCCATCTCCATAAAGCTTGTCAGCAGAGGGAAGCATGAAGTGCTCTAAAATTTCCTGGTAGACGGCTGCGCTGACTTTGCTCTTGATAAAACACAGTGGACCTACACCAGCAGATGACTTGGCTCCCCAAACCATCACTGATTGTCATCACTTCTTACTAGACCTCAAGCAGCTTGGATTGTGGCCTCTCCACTCTTCCTACAGACTCTGGGACCTTGATTTCCAAATGAAATGCAAAATTTACTTTCATCTGAAAACACCTTGGACCACTGAGCAACAGTCCAGTTCTTTTTCTCCTTGGCCCAGGTAAGAGGCTTCTGGCGTTGTCTATTGGACATGTGAGGCTTGACACAAGAATGCGACACTTGTAGCCCATGTCCTGGATACATCTGTGTGTGATGGCTCTTGAAGCAATGACTCCAGCAGTAGTCCACTCCTTGTGAATCTCCCCCAAATTTTTGAATGGCCTTTTCTTAAAGGGACACTGTCACCTGAATTTGGAGGGAACAATCTTCAGCCGTGGAGGCGGGGTTTTGGGGTTTTTGATTCACCCTTTCCTTACCCGCTGGCTGCAATATTGGATTGAAGTTCATTCTCTGTCCTCCAGAGTACATGCCTGCACAAGGTGCAATCTTGCCTTGTGCAGGCATGTACTATGGAGGACAGAGAATGAACTTCAATCCAATATTGCAGCCAGCATGCAGCCAGCGGGTAAGGAAAGGGTGAATCCAAAACCCCGCCTCCATGGCTGAAGATTGTTCCCTCCAAATTCAGGTGACAGTGTCCCTTTAACAATCATTTCAAGGCTGCGGTTATCCCAGTTGCTTGTTCACCTTTTTCTACCACACTTTTTCCTTCCACTCAACTTCCATTAATATGCTTGGATACAGCACTCTGTGAACAGCCAGCTTCTTTAGCAATGACCTTTTGTGGCTTACCCTCCTTGTGGAGTGTCTCCAACAAAGTGTTTATCCGCACAGCGGGGAAGCCCACTCAGTGCACAGGTACAGTAATTGCATGAACTGATGCTGCAAGCATGTATACAGCAGTAAGTGCTCCGTAAGCCGGGGTGCCACTCCAAAGAAAATAGCCACAATGGATACAAAAATTGAAAGGAACGGATGGCACTCACCGGTTAAAAACGTCTTTATTCCAATACTTTAAAACATCGGCGTCGGGAGGATGGGAGCAGGAGTGGAATGGACGACAGCCGTTTCTGCTGCAGTGGCGCTTCTACTGGTCACACACTGTGTATATATATATATATATATACACAGTACATGGTGTCCACTGTATCTAATCCTACCATGTCTGATACTATCTGCTGATATATGGTATCCACTGAATCTAATCCTGCCATATCTGAACCTGTCTGCTGATACACTGTGTCCACTGTATCTAATCCTGCCATGTCTGATACCCTCTGCTGATACATGTTGTCCACTGTATCTAATCCTGCCATGTCTGATACTGTCTGATACATGGTGTCCACTGTTTCTAATGCTGCCAATGTCTGATTCTGTCTGCTGATACTTGGTATCCACTGTATCTAACCCTGCCATGTGTGATACTGTCTGTTGAGCTGTGTATCTAACAATATCCAGTATGATGCTGTCTGATGAGCTGTGTATCTAATCCATCACGTGTGATACTCTATGATAATATGCATTATCCACCGTATCTAATCTTGCCATGTATGATATTCTCGGGTAATATATGGTGATAACTGTATCTAATCCTGTTGTGTGATACTGTCTTATGAGCTGTGTGTGTAATCTGAGCCGTGTATCTAACCCTATCATGTGTGATACTGTCTTCTGAGCTGTCTATCACATACTATCCTGCGTGATACTATCCCCATGTATCTAAGCCTATCATGTGTGATACCATGTATATCTGTGCACAGTGGTCTGGATGATATTGCCCACCGGGTGCCCACATGCCGGGGGGGGGGAGTGTCTGACGAGGGGCAGGTTAGGGCTCACAACATGGCTTCAGACAGACCACTCCTAAAACAAGCAAACAACCAGATTCCTGTTTATATTAGGGCCTTTCGGCTCGGACCACCTTGGTAGTGGCATATTTTTGGTCCACCCAGAGGCCGACGCCTTGAACCACCCCGGTCACTGCAAGATCAAGAATCCAAATAAAACTAGGAGACCACGGAGTGAAATAATGATGACGGGCGCCTCTCTGCAGACCTCAATCCCACGGAAGGAACAGACTTATTAACCCTCACTGGTTACCAGGCCAAAACTATCATGGCCGACCAACGGCCTTCAGGAACATTGGATGCTGTAAGACAATTTATTTATTCTGCAGAGTTAGCTTTTTCCTCGCACCGCACTGTGGAAAGTTACACAGTTTTCCATGCACTTCTGTAAATATCGACAAAGTTGTCAAAGGTGTTTGTACAGCTCTCTGGTTGGAAAAGTACGGTATATGATGTATACTGCCACGACGACTGTAAGTGGTATATACGTGGGTAGTAATAACGAATAATCACACTCTGCTTGTGTTAACATTGATGAGGTCAGGACGCTAACAGGAACATAATGTGCAGGAATATAACTACTAAAATACTGCTCCTATGTACAATAATATAACTACTATAATACTGTCCCTATATACAAGAATATAACTACTATAATATTGCCCCCTATGTACAAGAATATAACTACTATAATACTGCCCCCTATGTACAAGGATATAACTACTATAATACTGTCCCTATATACAAGAATATAACTACTATAATACTGCCCCTATATACAAGAATATAACTACTATAATACTGCCCCCTATGTACAAGAATATAACTGCTATAATACTGCCCCTATGTACAAGGATATAACTACTATAATACTGCCCCTATGTACAAGGATATAACTACTATAATACTGCCCCCTATGTACAAGAATATAACTACTAAAATACTGCTCCAATGTACAAGAATATAACTACTATAATACTGTCCCTATATACAAGAATATAACTACTATAATACTGCCCCCTATGTACAAGGATATAACTACTATAATACTGTCCCTATATACAAGAATATAACTACTATAATACTGCCCCTATGTACAAGAATATAACTACTATAATACTGCCCTTTGTACAAGAATATAACTACTATAATACTGCATTTATGTACAAGACTATAACTGCTATAATACTGCCCCTATGTACAAGAATATAACTACTATGATACTGCCCCTATGTACAAGAATATAACTACTACTAGATGGTAGCCCGATTCTTAACGCATCGGGTATTCTAGAATATGTATGTAGTTTATTTATGAAGATTTTAGAATAATACATTGAATACACAGGATTCGGCCGGCCGCGACCAATTAGCGAAGCGTGGTTCACTGATTGTTCGCGTCCGGCCACGTAGTATATTGCACAGCCCACGTAGCATATTGCACAGCCACGTAGTATATTGCACAGCCCACGTAGCATATTGCACAGCCACGTAGTATATTGCACAGCCCACATAGTATATTGCACAGCCCACGTAGTATATTGCGCAGCCCACGCAGTATATTGCACAGCCTATTGCACAACCCACGTAGTATATTGCTCAGCCGCGTAGTATATTGCACAGCCCACGTATATTGCCCAGCCCACGTAGTATATTGCCCAGCCCACGTAGTATATTGCACAGCCCATGTAATATATTGCACAGCCCACGCAGTATATTGCACAGCCCACGCAGTATATAGCAATGTGGGCATCATATCCCTGTTAAAAAAAAGAATTCAAATAAAAAAATAGTTATATACTCCCCTTCCGTTGGCCCCCGGATCATGGCGAAGCAGTTACCGCCGCTCCTCGCATGCTCCGGTCCCAAGAGTGCATTGCGGTCTCGTGAGATGATGACGTAGCGGTGTCGCGAGACCGCTACGTCATCATCTCGCGAGATCGCAATGCATGAATCGGTCACCGGAGCATCGCGAGGAGCGGGAAAGGCCTGTTCTGGATGCAAGGGGCCGACGGACGGTGAGTATATAACGATTTTTTTATTTTTTTTATTATTTTTAACATTAGATCTTTTTAGCATTGATGCTGCATATGCAGTATCAATAGTAAAAAGTTGGTCACACAGGGTTAATAGCAGCATTAACGGAGTGCGTAACACCGCAGCATAACGCGGTCCGTTAGCACTGCCATTTACCCTGTGTTAGCGCTGACGAGGGGATTATGGAGCAGGCACTGACTGCGGGGAGGAAGGAGCGGCCATTTTGCCGTCGGACTGTGCCCGTCGCTGATTGGTCGTAGCTGTTTTGCCGCGACCAATCAGCGACTTGGATTTCCATGACAGACAGAGGCCGCGACCAATTAATATGCGTGACAGACAGACAGACAGAAGGACAGAAAGACGGAAGTGACCCTTAGACAATTATATAGTAGATAATACTGCACCTATGTACAAGAATATAACTACTATAATACTACCCCCTATGTACAAGAATATAACTACTATAATACTACCCCATATGTACAAGAATATAACTACTATAATACTGTCCCTATGTACAAGAATATAACTATTATAATACTGCCCCTATGTACAAGAATATAACTACTATAATATTGCCCCTATGTTCAAGAATATAACTACTATAATACTGCCCCCTATGTACAAGAATATAACTACTGTAATACTACCCCATATGTACAAGAATATAACTACTATAATACTGCCCCTATGTACAAGAATATAACTACTATAATATTGCCCCTATGTACAAGAATATAACTACTATAATACTGCCCCCTATGTACAAGAATATAACTACTGTAATACTACCCCATATGTACAAGAATATAACTACTATAATACTGCCCCTATGTACAAGAATATAACTACTATAATACTGTCCCCTATGTACAAGAATATAACTACTATAATACTGCCCCCTATGTACAAGAATATAACTACTGTAATACTGCTCCTATGTACAAGAATATAACTACTATAATACTGCCCCTATGTACAAGAATATAACTAGTATAATACTGCCCCTATGTACAAGAATGTAACGACTATAATACTGCCCCTATGTACAAGAATATAACTACTATAATACTGTCCCCTATGTACAAGAATATAACTACTATAATACTGCTGCTATGTACAAGAATATAACTACTGTAATACTACCCCATATGTACAAGAATATAACTACTATAATACTGCCCCTATGTACAAGAATATAACTACTATAATACTGTCCCCTATGTACAAGAATATAACGACTATAATACTGCCCCTATGTACAAGAATATAACTACTATAATACTGCTCCTATGTACAAGAATATAACTACTATAATACTACCCCATATGTGCAAGGATATAACTACTATAATACTGCTCCTATGTACTAGAATATAACTAATATAATACTGTTCACTATGAAGAGTAATTTGGACCTGACAGTGTAAGGAAGTTCTCATTTCTGACTGGCATCGGTCTTTATCTAGCCAAACATAGTTGTTTCCCTTTAAAGAGTCCATAGTCTGTAAAATGCTGATGCAGCTTTGTGTCTCCAGAGGATGATAAGTGATACTTATTTCCACTTGGGGCCAAGCGGGTAAGTAGGAAATATATGAAAAAACTGCTTGTAATAACAATATGACAACAGGCTATTCATGGAGATAAAAGGCCCTATCTGTTCCATCACCAGCGTAACTGACATCTCACAAGGCAGGAAATTAATGTTCAGCTCTCACTGAGGATAATAAGAATTCAGCGTTTTTTTTAAGGCTGCGGATCAGATAACAGGATTGTTGATAATTATTTTTGAGGTTTTTTTTGTACAAGGCATCAATGAAAGGATTAGAAAAAAAAGACAACCAGGTAATAAAAAGAGAAGAAAAGAGAGCTCACTCTATTACCCAATGTCAACACATGTAGTAGCCAAACCTGGGATATTCCTAGACTTCCTCCATAGCCACCATACAGGTTAGATAGCTGTCTGCTGAATGATTGTTTGCGACACCTATGTCTTTGGGTCCTCACACACAAGAAATCTGTGCCGAGCCGAGTTCTCCTGTGTTCTCTATGAGAGAACCGCTGCCAGACTCTTAGGGTTGAGGTATATGTCCTGGAGAACAAATGGGTCGTCCGTTGTAAATCCAGTACGCCGGATCCTTCTCTCCCTCGACATCATCCATCAGGGAAGAGGCAGGAGGCCCTATACACATTAGATTGGCTGCCAATCTTGCCCATATTGGCCAGGATAGTTAAAAGGCAGCCATACACATTAGATGGATGTTTGTCTAACAATACTTTGGCTGATCGTTCAGTTGAGTTCTTCATGACTGGCCAACAGACATTTCTGCCGGTGTTTTTGTTTTGGGAGAACCAAGCAATCAGTCGTCTGAAATCGGACACACGCATTCGACATCACCTCAAACAATCAGTTGGCCTGCTCCCTCATAAACCTTAGCGTGTCATCCAAACCCATCAATACCGGTGTGTTCAGTCTACATTACTCTAATGCAGCGGTTCTCAACCTGGGGGTCGCGACCCCGAGGGGGGTCGAACGACCAAAACACAGGGGTCGCCACCAGTGGCGTAGGAAGGGGGGAGAAGAAGGAAAAAAAAAAAAAAAAGACGCCCCTTTAAATCTTCGGGCGGCGCCGTCTGCCGCCACAACCAGGGCCAGCTCCCCCCACCCCCGGGCCCCGCCCCCGCTCTAATACTCACCTCTATTGGTTCCTGCGGCGCCGGCATCTGCAGCGTCCTCTGACTCTGCGACGTCTCAGAGCAGAGGGCGCGATGACGTCACTACTGTGCGCGCCGCTCTGCCTCTCTGTCCTGAGCGTCGCAGAGCCGGAGAGACGCTGACTGGCTGCACCGGACCTGCGCTAGGAATGGGAGAGGTGAGGATTTTACTTTTTTTTTTTTTTCTTTATGTCTGACTGTCTGGGGGCAATGCTGGACACACTGGGGCAATACTGGAGACCATGGGGCAGAATGCTGGACACACTGGGGCAATACTAGAGACCATGGGGCAGATTGCTGGACACACTGGGGCAATACAGGAGACTACTATGGGGCAGATTGCTGGACACACTGGGGCAATACTGGAGACCATGGGGCAGAATGCTGGACACACTGGGGCAATACTGGAGACCATGGGGCAGAATGCTGGACACACTGGGGCAATACTGGAGACCATGGGGCAGATTGCTGGACACACTGGGGCAATACAGGAGACTATGGGGCAGATTGCTGGACACACTGGGGCAATACTGGAGACCCTTTGTCAGATTTCTGGACACATTGAGGCAATGCTGGAGACCCTGGGGCAGACTTCTGGACACACTGGGGTAATGCTGGACACTGGGGCAGATTGCTGGACACACTGGGGGTAATATGCTGGACACACTGGGGCAATGCTGGACACTGGGGGTAATATGCTGGACACACTGGGGCAGATTGCTGGACAACATGGGGGTAATATGCTGGACACACTGGGGGCAGGACTTGAGGCATGGGCAGAATGTAGATACGGGGCATGATTGGAGACACGGGGCAGGATTGGATCATGGGGCAGGACGGATACGATGCAGGCTGGTGGGGCAGGATGGGGAGATCATATGGAGTAGAATGGATACTCATGAGGGCAGGATGCGAGAACATATGGCTGGAGCCAGGAATGAGATAAACGGGGTCAGGGTGGGGAATAGTGTTACCATAGGCATAATAGGGGATAATTAAGGGATATTATTACTGCAGTGATGTATTTATTTTATTTTTTGAGTATACTGTTTTAAATGGGGGGGCGGTCCTGTTACTGTGCAGAGTGACACTATATCGCCTTTTTATCTTCATTTGGTGTAATGTAGAAGTTGTGAAAAATTAAGTAATGTGTTCTGCAAGCGGAGCTCTAGATAACTGTTATTTCCTGCAGAAACGAGTCCTGGCTGGAAGGAATGATGGCGGTCTGTGCTGGATGAAAGATGAAGGACTTCACCTAGAGACGTCACTGGTGAGTCAGTGTTACCTATACACTGACACTATACACTGTATACTATATAGAGGTCCTGTGTATAATGTCACCAGTGATCTCTGTATTACCTCTATACATAATGCATATCAGATATTTACATTCCGAATCATAACTAATAAAATTACAGTTTTAAAGTAGCCATCAAAATTATTTTTTGGGTTGGGGGTCACCGCAACATGAGGAACTGTATTGCGGGGTCACGGCATTAGAAAGGTTGAGAACCACTGCTCTAATGTATATGGTGGCCTTTGTCAGACCTCAAAAGACAGCTAACAGAGAAAATGTATTGTTTTCCAGAGATAATAATGCATAGAAAGCTAATCAATTTGATCATTGTGTCTTTTATTTGTGGTAGCAAACCTGGTGGGAAGACGCACTAAATTCTTGCAGATGTTGCTTCTAGTTTGAATGGAACTCATGATCTCAGGATCTGTCAAAGACTGGCTATACAGGTATTTCATTCTGGGGTAGCAATTGGGTGTTTGGTAGGAAACTAATGAGAAGTATAATGTATTTGAATTGGAAGCCTTGGAATGACCTACAAATCCATTCAGATGTTACTCCTTTAGTTGTTCAAAACTGGTAATACAGGTTTCTGGTTTTAGGGTAGAGATCAAAGAAGCTAATGGATTGATCAAGATGCTTTTGAAATGTGGGAGGATAGTTCATTTTCAGCGTATATGTTGCTCTGAGTTGGACTTGGACACAGTACCCCAGGATCATTAAGTGATTGGTCTTACGGGTCTTTGATTTTATGATCGTGATTGCTGCTTAGGAAGCCAATGCAACAATGATCAGAATGTTTTTAAAATGCAGGAGGAAACCTCTGGAAGTAACATATAAGGCTATGTGCTCACGTCCGGAATTGCCGCGGAAATTTCCGCGGCAATTCTGCAACTGTGCCACGGGTAAAATGCATGCAGAATTGGCATGCGGTTTCCCGCTAAACACTAGTGCAGCGCCCCAGAGACCTGGTCGTTGCAGTAATGTCGCTCTGCCACTAAGGGGAGTGATGGTACGTCTGATGGCACTAAAGGAGTTCATCTGACCAGGTATCACAAGCACACATTACACTTCACACTCCGGCCACTAGGGAGAGCAAAAGGTTCTATTTATTAGGCCACTCCTCACACTGGTAAAACTAGGGGTTGGATAGGAAGTTAGGGAGAAGCTGACTGGGTTTTGCCCAGGCAACATCCCGTGGCAGGGGGTGTTGCGGGGGAGACTTCAGAGGGGTCCCTGTCAGGCGTGGGAACCTGGCAGAGACTTAGCGACAAGGACAGATCATTACAGAGCAGCGCCTGCACTACCTTGCGGCGGCATCTAAAGAAAGGACACGAAGTGAAGGATATTGTGGACAGTGAGAAACGAAATCAAGCACAAAGGAGAGCCAGTAGGAGTCGTGCCCCGAGAACGGCAACATCCTACTGAGGCGCGTAGCCGGTGACCGGAACACCGAGGAAGTAACTGACTTTATGCCTTACTTCAAATACCGCAGGACCGTTAATTATAGGTTGGCTGTCTACCATACATCACCTAAGCAGACATGGGGGCAACCGTGGAGAGGGGCGTCTCTAGGGTCCCAGAATAGCTCCGAGCCTTCCCGTCAAACGGGTGCGTCCTATCCAGATAAACTTGGGGGACGGAGGGAAAGAACGAGAACAGAAGTTGTGAGGACTATCCCGAATGCTCAGCAGGGAAGAACTACAACACACAGGCGCTAGTGGTAGGCACTGATTTCCACCTGTAAAGGGAACTCTGGATGTGCCTTCGGACCGGCCGGTCTCAGACAGCCCTGTTGACAGTGCTCTGGATTGAGGATCCCGAAGCCTTCAGTAAAAGGTAAAGAGACTGCAACCCTGTGTCCTCATTATTGACTGCGCCTCACATCATCGCCACCTACACTACTGGGAAGCCCTGGGGACATACTTCACCTGTGGGAAGGCATACCATCTAGCTGCCATAACACCACCCCAGTGGACCCCAAGCAGCGTCGGTCATCCTGACCGAATACCACAGGTGGCGTCACGAAACCTTAGCCGACTTTCATTACCCCTTCTATTGGACGCCCCTTAGCAGGGTCACGGACCGGGTCCAGCCACCGTGACAACCCTAGAACTGAGACAGAGAGGACCGGTATCGATTAACCCGCGGCCCTGCGTCTGGGGGCGCTCCACTAGCGTTTTACAAGCGTTATTAGCTTGCAGAATGCTAGCGTTTTACAAGCGATTAGTAGCATCACTTGGAAAACTGATTGACAGGTTGGTCACACTTGTCAAACAGAGTTTGACAAGTGTAACCAACTTTTTACTATTGATGCTGCCTATGTAGTAAAAGATGTAATGTTAAAAATAATTTAAAAAAATAAAAAATCGTGATATTCTCACCTTCCGGCGGCACCCGCAGCTTTCCCGCTCCTCGCGAGGCTCCCGTTCCCAGTAATGACCCCAGATGACGTAGCATCATGCAAGACCGATACATCACAGATCATTGCTGCAAAGCATCACTGGGAACGGGAGCATAACGAGCAGTAAGGCTGCCGGGGCCGCCGGAAGGTGAAAATATCATGATTTTTTATTTTAATTATTTTATTTTTTTTTTACAGGTTTATGGTTCCCAGGGCCTAGAGGAGAGTCTCCTCTCCTCCACCCTGGGTACCAACCACACATGATCCGCTTACTTCCCGCATGGTGGGCATAGCCACATGCAGAAAATAAGCAAATCAATGCATTCCTATGTGTGCAGAATCCCCGCGATTCCACACAAATCATGAACATGCTGCGTTTTTTCCGGAATCTGATTCCGCCTGCGGGAAAAAAAAAGGCAACTTGTGCACAAAAATAGCGGATTGCATTCTAATAATAGGATGCTTAATGTATGCGGTTTTCTTCGCGGTTTTATTGCGAAAAAAACGTGAAAAATCCTGAACGTGTGTACTCACAGCCTTAAAGCCATACAGGTATTTTCAGATTTGATCCAAAAATCATGATCCCATATAGGTCATACAAGTCTTAGATTTTAGGGAAATAATCAAGTGTTGTGTAGTAAGCTAATGGATCAATCTAAATATTTTTGAATTGTGTGAGGAAACCTAAAGAGGGGGGGGGGGCATACAAAATCTATGAACAAATGATGAATTGAGGGTGGGGGACAGGGGACAGTAAATGGTGAATTGAGGGTGGGGGATGGGGGACAGTAAATGGTGAATTGAGAGTGGAGCACTGCAAATGATGAATTGAGAGTGGGGGACAGGGAAAACAAATGATGAATTGAGGATGGGAGACCTGGAACAGCAAATGATGAATTGAGTGTGTGGGACAGCAAATGATGAATTCAGGATTGGGGACAGCAACTGACGATAATTTGAGCATGGGGGGTGGAGGAGAGCAAATAATGATTAATTGAGTGGCATAGAGCAAAATATTGAGAGTTGGGGAAACCAAAATGATTAATTGAATGTGGGGGCAAGCATTTGATAATGAATAGAAGGTAGGTGGGGGAGAGAGAGAGGACATGACATAATGATCTGGGGGGTATGTAAATATAATGAATCGGATAAGCAGGAGGTTTAGAGTGAGGGGAGTTGAGGATGCAGGAGTGTGACTGGTATTGAATTGGGGGGAGGAGTACAGGTACTAATTAATATATAGTTACTGGGTGGGGAAAGTGGCTATAATTAGTGGGGGCAGCGTGGTGGATTACGATTTATATGTGGAATGGTAGGTTGCATAATAACTAATTATATTTTAATGGCAGAAGCACGTTTGTATTCAGCTGCATAGTGTAGACGTTGGGTAAAAAGTGGGGAATGTGCTCTGGAAGCTGTTTTCTAGGTAACTATCTGTTATTTAGGCAGAGACAAGTCCTTGCTGGAACAAGTGATTGTGGTCTGGGCTGAATGAAGAAGAAAAGCAAAGATGAAGGGCTTCAGTTAGAAAAGTTACTAATGAGTCAATGTGTTAGGCTAGTTTCACACTAGCGTTTTGCTGAGCTGCGGAGGGCTGGGGACTTCCTCCGTGAAGGCCCGTCCACAGCACCGCCCATGTCCGCATGTGGCCTCATACCTATCTTTAACATTAGGTACGCTGGTCGTGCGGATGCCTCCGCGAGTGTCGTTTTGACAATGCGGCGACCCGCGTCAAACGCAGCTGGTTGGAATTTTTTTTTCTCTGCATCGTCAAAACGATGCATGCGGAGGCATCCGCATACATCCGCACGACCTGCGTACCTAATGTTAAAGATAGGTACACAGGCCACATGCGCAAGTAGGCGGAGCTGAGCGGCGAAGGTGCCGTGGGCGGGGCTTCACGGAGGAAGTCCGCAGCTCAGCAAAACGCTAGTGTGAAACTAGCCTTACCTGTACACTTATACTAAACACGGAACTCATGTGTATAATGCCACTGGTGATCCTTGTATTACCTTTACACTGACATTATATACAGAGCTCCTGTGTATAATGTCACAGGTGATCCTTGTATTACCTGTACACTGGCACTCTATATGGAGCTCCTGTGTATAATATCACTGGTGATCACTGTATTACCTGTACACTGGCACTGTATATGGAGCTCCTGTGTATAATGTCACTGGTGATCACTGTATTACCTCTACACTGGCACTGTATACACATCTATGCTTAATGTCACTGGTGATCCCTGTATTGCCTGTACATTGACATTATATGCAGAGTTCCCTTGTATAATGTCACTGGTGATCCCTGTATTACCTGTACAGTATACACTATATCCAGAGCTCCTGTGTATAATGTCACTGGTGATATCTGTATTACTTGTACACTGTCACTATATACAGAGCTCCTGTGTATAATGTCATTGGTGATCACTGTATTACCTGTACACTGACATTATATACAGAGCTCCTTTGTATAATGTAACTGGTAACCTGTACAATGACACTATTTGCAGAGCTCCTGTGTATAATGTTACTGGTGATCCCTGTATTACCTGTACACTATATACAGAGCTCCTGTGTATAATGTCACTGATGATCACTATATTACCTGCACACTATATACAGAGCTCCTGTGTATAATGTCACTGGTGATTCCGGTATTACCTGTACACTGTCACTATATACAGAGCTCCTGTGTATGTGACTGGTGATCCCTGTATTACCTGTACACTGTCACTATATACAGAGCTCCTGTGTATAATGTCACCGATGATCACTGTATTAGGGTGGTTTCACATTTGCATTGGGCAGAGTTGCAGAGGGCTGCGTACATCCTCCGTTAAGCCCAGCTCACTGCCGCACCTCTTTCCATTCAGCTCCGACTATGTCTGCATGCGTCCTGCATGATGTATGTGGATGCATCCACATTCTTGTTTTTGACACGCCCGCCAACCGCAGCAAATTGCAACATGTAGCGTTCGACGCAGTTCAGTGCAGTGTCAAAACGATGCATGCGAATGCATCCGCTTACATCCGCATGACCTGCGTACCCAATGTTAAAGATAGGTACGTAGGACACATGCAGAAGTATGCGGAAGTAGGCGTGGCTTAACGGAAGACGTACGCAGCCCTCCACAAAGCCCCCAAATGCTAATGTGAAGTTACCCTTGCCTGAACACTATATACAGAACTCCAGTGCATAATGTCCCTGTATATACTATGTACAGAGTTCCTGTGTATAATGGTACTTATGGTAATAATAGTATTCTGTTTTTTATTAATGATTAGTATTGCAGTATTCTTTCACAATGTGGTGGTAATATGTGGTCTGGTCATGGTGTGGTGGTATTTGTTTCTTGTGTGTGGTATTATTCAGTCAACTGTGTGGTGCTAATGTGTAATCTGGTCATGGTTTGGCAATATTTGTCCCTTGTATGTGATGTGGTATTATTCTGTCACTATGTGGTGGTAATATGTGGTCTGATCGTGATTTGGCAGTATTTGTCCCTTGTATGTAGTATGATTTGGTCACTATGTGGTGCTAATATGTGGTCTTGGCATGGTGTGGCAGTGTTCCTTGTATATGGTATTATTTGTTCACTATTTTATCTGGTTATGGTATAGCGGTATTTGTTTATTGTATGTGATATTATTTGGTCACTATGTGGTGGTAATATGTGGTCTGGCCATTTGTGAAGGTATTTGTCCCTTGAATATGGTATTATTGATCATTTTTTAAATAAATGTAACACATTACCTTAAACAAAAATAAATTAAGATATACCTTTAGAGAGTATTGGATATTTTAACAAATATTCAATAGGTTAGAATAGAGTATGGCCCTGCCAAAAGAATACTTTTGTGGTGGCGGCTTAAAAAATCTTTTGACCAAAACAAAAGCTTATGGCAATGTATGTGTTCTGGTGTTAGATGGGAACTGTTAATGTGTAATTGGTGAGGACGTCGTGCAAAAGTAGTTTTTACAAGAGTGGATGTAGGATCTGTGGAAGGTTTGAGGGGTGGAGGCGCAGCCTCAGGTGGAGCCTGGGCAGAGTCTCAAGGGGGCCCAAAAATGTTGCTAATATGCGTCTCTGAAATTTCTAGTGGCAGCCGTGATGATATGTATAGCTGCTAAATAAGGGTGCTTTCACACTGCATTTTGGCACTGATTCATCGGTCCCATTGGGCTTACATCTGAACCGCCCCGCAAATGGGATTCGGTTGTACTCGCCGGCGGGGCCATAGACTATAATGGTCCTGATAGAGTGAATGTGTGCTCTGTCGTGCATCATTTTCAAGCGTTTACTCCTACTGGAGGCACATGTTCAGACATACTATTCTCCAATAGGCGTACATGCTGAAAGTAATTAACAACATAGCATACGTACACTCTGTTGGCACTATTATAGTCTATGGCCCTGTTGAGGCATATACCCAAATCCCATTTTGCAGAAGTTTGACATAGGCCCTGATGGGACTAACAGGTGCCAAAATGCAGTGTGAAAGCACCGTAATGTGTCTTCCTTGGATACATACAACTCTCATGTGATCTGGACCATCATGACACTGAGGGTATGTGCACACATTCAGGTTTTTTCGCATTATTTTTTTCGCAATAAAAATTTGATAAAACCGCATTAGAAACCGCAGACATATGCATCCTATCATTTAGAATACATTCTGCAATTTTTGTGCACATGATGCGCTTTTTTCCGCGAAAAAAACGCATTGCGGTAAAAAAAAAGCAGCATGTTCATTAATTTTGCGTTTTTTGCGTTTTTCCCACTATTCGATGCATTTGGAAAAAACGCAAGAAAAAACGCATCAAAAACGCACAAAAAACGCATGCAGATTTCTGGCAGAAATGTCAGGTTTTTGTCAGGAAAATTTCTGCCAGAAATCCTGACGTGTGCACATAGCCTGAAGATCTTGTCTTTACTCTTCAAACCTGTATAATCTTTTGCCCTGTGAAATAATGGACAGCTCTCCTAATTATATTTGCTCGAATTTTCTTCCTATCTTCTTGGCCCCTCACCCCTTTCCCCCACCCCCAACCATCTTGTACAAGACAATAAACAGTGCACCAGTTGCATTCACCTGAGTAAACATTTGTAATTGACGACTTGTTTATGCAGAGGGGGCACAAGAGTTTAGGTAAAGCTTTAGGTAGTGGCTGATCCAGTTTTGATTGGTAATTATTAGGCTTAGACTTTGGACCAGATTGATCATCAGCCATCAGAGATCACAGATGGTGGTTTGTGGTTCATTTCTGTCTTTACTGTTGGAGTCCCTTGCACCCATCCAAATTTTTAGCTCTGGAGGGCAAATCATCTGGCTCCTAAACTCGTCAACTTCTATTTTGCTAAACAATTTTCACCCTTTCAAGTTATCTGACTACGTATGGGAAGGTCGTCATTTCGAGACTCAAGTTCGGAGAGATTTTGGTGTCTCATTAATCTTAACCTATAACTGAAGGTTCAAAGTCTGACAATATTTAAAAAAAATCAAAATGTATTTTCACCATTCTACAAAAAAAGCAAAACAGGATTGCATCGTATGAACATGCCCTCAGGAAATTTTCACATATTGTATTTTTTAAGAAAAAATATACTTCTTTCATAGTTAGTTATGTTTTCCTCTAATTTTTGTTTTCAATACTCAATAATGGTGTTTGGGTCATTGTAGATTTCAGGCAGCTTTTTCCCAGCGTTAGCATAGTGTATTCCATAAACATGTAAGGTTTTATCCTTATGATGATCTTCCAGCCTTTAACCCCTTGACCGACCTGTGACACAGCGTATGCGTCATGAAAGTCGGTGCCAATCCGAGCTGTGACGCATATGCTGTGTCACAGAATGATCGCGTCCCTGCAGATCGGGTGAAAGGGTTAACACCAATTTCACCCGATCTGCAGGGACAGGGGGAGTGGTACTTCGTAACCCCCCTCCCTCCCCGTGTCTACGATCGCTCTGATTTGGCTGTTGAAAGTGAAATTGCCAATCAGAGCAATTTGTAATATTTCACCTAAAAAAACTGGTGAAATATTACAATCCAGCCATGGCCGATGCTGCAATATCATCGGCCATGGCTGGAAACCTTGATGTGCCCCCCCCAACGCCACCGATCGCCCCCCCAGTTCCGTGGTCCGCTCCCCTCTGTCCTGTGCTCCGCTCCCCCGTCCTCCTGTCCTCTCCCCCGTGCTCCAATCCCACCCCCCATGCTCCGATCCAACCCCCCTGCACTCCGATCCACCCCTCCCGTGCTCCGATCCACCCCACCCCCCGTGCTCCGATCCACCCCCCCATACCCGCGGATTTTTCAAAAATGGTGCTGAAAAATCTCACACGAATCTGCAACGTGGGCACATAGCCTTAGGGTTAGGGTTGGAATTAGGGTTGTGGTTAGGGTTGTGATTAGGGTTATGGCTACAGTTGGGACTAGGGTTAGGGGTGTGTTGGGGTTAGTGTTGGAGGTAGAATTGAGGGGTTTCCACTGTTTAGGCACATCAGGGGTCTCCAAACGCAACATGGCGCCACCATTGATTCCAGCCAATCTTGTATTCAAAAAGTCAAATGGTGCTCCCTCACTTCCGAGCCCCGACGTGTGCCCAAACAGTGGTTTACCCCCACATATGGGGTACCAGCATACTCACGACAAACTACGCAACAATTACTGGGGTCCAATTTTTCCTGTTACCCTTGTGAAAATAAAAAATTGCTTGCTAAAACATCATTTTTGAGGAAAGAAAAATGATTTTTTATTTTCACGGCTCTGCGTTGTAAACGTCTGTGAAGCACTTGGGGGTTGAAAGTGCTCACCACATATCTAGATAAGTTCCTTGGGGGGGTCTAGTTTCCAAAATGGGGTCACTTGTGAGGGGTTTCTACTGTTTAGGCACACAGGGGCTCTGCAAATGCAACGTGACGCCCGCAGACCATTCCATCAAGGTCTGCATTTCAAAACGTCACTACTTCACTTCCGAGCCCCGGCATGTGCCCAAACAGTGGTTTACCCCCACATATGGGGTATCCGCGTACTCAGGAGAAACTGGACAACAACTTTTGGGGTCCAATTTCTCCTGTAACCCTTGGGAAAATAAAAAATTCTGGGCTAAAAAATTATTTTTGAGGAAAGAAAACGTATTTATTATTTTCAGGGCTCTGCGTTATAAACTTCTGTGAAGCACTTGGGGGTTCAAAGTCCTCACCACACATCTAGATAAGTTCCTTTCGGGGTCTAGTTTCCAAAATGGCGTCACTTGTGGGGGGTTTCTACTGTTTAGCCACATCAGGGGCTCTGCAAACGCAACGTGACGCCCGCAGAGCATTCCATCAAAGTCTGCATTTCAAAACGTCACTACTTCACTTCCGAGCCCCGGCATGTGCCCAAACAGTGGTTTACCCCCACATATGGGGTATCCGCGTACTCAGGAGAAACTGGACAACAACTTTTGGGGTCAAATTTCTCCTGTTACCCTTGGGAAAATAAAAAATTGCGGGCTAAAAAATCATTTTTGAGAAGAGAACATTTTTTTTTTTATTTTCATGGCTCTGCGTTATAAACTTCTGTGAAGCACTTGGAGGTTCAAAGTGCTCACCACACATCTAGATTAGTTCCTTTGGGGGTCTAGTTTCCAAAATGGGGTTATTTGTGGGGGATCTCCAATGTATAGGCACACAGGGGCTCTCCAAACGTGACATGGTGTCCGCTAATGATTGGAGCTAATTTTCCATTTAAAAAGCCAAATGGCGTGCCTTCCCTTCCGAGTCCTGCCGTGCGCCCAAACAGTGGTTTACCCCCACATATGGGGTATCAGCGTACTCAGGACAAACTGGACAACAACATTTGGCGTTCAATTTCTCCTATTACCCTTGGCAAAATAGGAAATTCCAGGCTAAAAAAGCATTTTTGAGGAAAGAAAAATTATTTTTTATTTTCATGGCTCTGCATTATAAACTTCTGTGAAGCACCTGGGGGTTTAAAGTGCTCAATATGCATCTAGATAAGTTCCTTGGGGGGTCTAGTTTCCAAAATGGGGTCAATTGTGGGGGAGCTCCAATGTTTAGGCACACATGGGCTCTCCAAACGTGACATGGTGTCCGCTAACAATTGGAGCTAATTTTCCATTCAAAATGTCAAATGGCGTGCCTTCCCTTCCGAGCCCTGCCGTGTGCCCAAACAGTGGTTTACCCCCACATATGAGGTATTAGCGTACTCAGGACAAATTGGACAACAACTTTTGTGGTTCAGTTTCTCCTTATACCATTGGAAAAATAAAGAAATTGTTGCTAAAAGATCATCTTTGTGACTAAAAAGTTAAATGTTCATTTTTTCCTTCCATGTTGCTTCTGCTGCTGTGAAGCACCTGAAGGGTTAATAAACTTCTTGAATGTGGTTTTGTGCACCTTGAGGGGTGCTTTTTTTTAGAATGGTGTCACTTTTGGGTATTTTCAGCCATATAGACCCCTCAAACTGACTTCAAATGTGAGGTGGTCCCTAAAAAAAATGGTTTTGTGTAAATTTCGTTGTAAAAATGAGAAATCGCTGGTCAGATTTTAACCCTTAACTTCCTAGCAAAAAAAAAATTTGTTTCCAAAATTGTGCTGATGTAAAGTAGAAATGTGGGAAATGTTATTTATTAACTATTGTGTGTCACATAACTCTGGTTTAACAGAATAAAAATTCAAAATGTGAAAATTACGAAATTTTCAAAATTTTCGCCAAATTTCCGTTTTTATCACAAATAATCGCAGAATTTATTCACCTAAATTTACCACTAACAAGAAGCCCAATATGTCACGAAAAAACAATCTCAGAACCGCTAGGATCCGTTAAAGCGTTCCTGAGTTATTACCTCATAAAGGGACACTGGTCAGAATTGCAAAAAACGGCCAGGTCACTAAGGTCAAAATAGGCTGGGTCATGAAGGGGTTAAAAGAATTTCTAATAAAAAGATTAATTTTATGGATGGAAGTGCCAGAAAATCCTTTTTCTCGACTTCGTTTTCTATTAGCTTCTATTATAGAACTTGAAAAATGCCTAAAAAATGCATGAAGCAACAAAAAAGGCATGATAAATATATGGTGTAAACGAAAAGGAACTGTGAAGAACAAAAAATTATGTGAAGGAAGTTTAATAAATATATCAATCGATCATTTTTCTGTTCTTCGAGGATCTTCCCCTCCGAACACACTAAGTGCATTCCAGAACAGACTGAAGTCTGTAAGACAGGGCTGTGGTGTTCAGTTTCTTCTAGGGGTGAGTTGTAGAAGAGAGGGTTTCTAGTGTTCAAGAAGTTCAGGAGGAGGTGGTGGCTGTGACCACATCTTTTTTTCAAACACCCCTCTCCTTACCACGCCTCTGATGGGCATGGCCTGTGTGCTCAGTGCAGAGATCTCAGCTTGGAGGTGCTCAGTGTACAGTGAGCTGGCTGTGGAGAAGGCTGTGAAGTTGTGTCTGGGGATTGAGATCTGTTGATCCTAAGTGATGGGGAGAGGAAGTTTGGGAGCTCCTGGGTAAAGTCTACTCTTCTGCACTGGGCAATGTCTGCACATTCTGCTCCTGCTCTTGTCCTTTCTTCCTGGATTATTGCCTCCTAGTGCAGTTTCTTGGATTTATTTTTGCTCTTACTTTGCTGTGACTTGCCATCATGCTAAGGAGTGTCTTCCTCAGCGTCTTTATGGTGATTGTCACGGGCAGAGGGTCTTCATTGCAATATTCCAGTGATATGTGTAATTGGAAAGGAAGGTAAGAAATCTCCAGCCTGAGTTGCATCTCAGTACATTGTATGTTTGTGTTTGACGATAATGTTAGTCTCAGATGGAAAAAAAAGACAAGAAAAGAATTTGCCAACTCCAATTTATTATACCCCCATTTAAATCCTTCTCCATTCAACCCTTCCACTCCCTCCTGCTGAAGGGTCTCAGCTGTAGACTGACCCTTAGATTGAGGAGTGGGAGGTGACACTTTTTTTCCTTTTATCACCTCCATCAAAAATTGCAAGCAAATGCAAACTTCTTGAGAAAGAAGAGTTTGCGTAGAAGAAAACTTTTTAGATTTCTTGACAATTTACACTTTTATAGTTAACTTTTCAAATAGTTACTTGGAGACTACTCCGCCTCTGGGGCTAGTAGTCTCCCTCAATAGGGTGTGATATTATGTAACTATTCCATTGCTACAATGGTGGAACCTATAGACACAAGTTCAGAGAAGTAACAAGTCCGTACCGGACTAACCAGTCCATAAAAGACTGAAGCTTCTCCAAGTCTCTTTTGTGATTTTATAACCTCCAGCTCATTGGAGGCAAAAGGTTCTGTGTGGTATTTTCAGCTCAAGGTTGGAGGATTGTAAAAGACAGCTGATTATCAGATGTTCAGCTCATATAATGGATCTTATTGTGCACACTTAATAAAGGAGAAGAAAGCAGATTTTTTTTTCTCTTTTCCTCCGAACTGTCAATTTTAATTTCTAAGATCAGGCAGTGGGTGGCATTTTCCGAGAAATTAGTTAGAACTTAGTGACAGAAATTAAGTGACACATAAAAAAATAACTATTTCCTCCCTCCACTGCCACTTTCATCAGTATTTTTTCTTGTTTCAGTTTTTAATTTGTTGCAGTTAAATTCCTATTTTCTTTGACATTTTTAAAAAGATCTTAGAATTTTAATTTGAAATTAAATGTGAATTTTAGATTTACTGACTCTTCAAACCCATAATTATGGTCAAAAATAGATTCCCTTATCATGGGTCACCAAGCACTGGTGACTGTGTATACATAATGGAATTGCCTGGGGGATGGGGAGGTCTTCAAGTGAAGATTGTGTGCAAAGTTTCTGTAGTCAAAATGTTTTTTTTTTGGGGGGTGGGGGTAGTATATACTCTAAAATTAACTTTTTTTTAAACCCTGGTATGATAATACATTCTAAAATTATCATTAAAAACTGTAAGTCACACTAAAAATGTAAATTAATTCAAACTAATATTGCGTTTCCTTAACCTACACCAATGTTGCAGAGGCATGAGGTGCTGTGTACCTCACTTGTGCTTGCCAAGGTTTTACTTTGTATATTGATTATCTCTGGTTTAATCTGCACCTGAAACTTTACAGAGGTACAACTGTCTCCAGTGAAACCTCTGCCCCGTAACATCAGTCTCTTAGGATTCCCTCTGGGTAAATTGGAATATCATGAAAAGACAGCAAAACAAATACCTTAACCCACTATATTCCAATTCTAATAACTTTTTTTTTATTGTTTTTTGTTACATAGTTACGTAGGTTGAATAAAGACCTATGTCCATCGAGTTCAACCTTTCTCCACCATCTGTACTTTGTTTTTTTTTGTATTTTTTTCCCCACATGTGTAATAATCTTTATCTTTTTTTTTTCTCTCTCTAGTGGACTGACCCACGAGAGCCACAAGAAGGACGTGGAACAAGTCTACCTGCGATGCTCAGAAGGTTCGGTGGAATGGCTTTACCCCACGGGGGCGCTCATCGTCAACTTGCGACCGAACACCTTCACGTCAAGCTCCCAGCACTTCACTGTTTGTATCAAACTTTTCACAGGCTCCAAAGGAGCTAATATTTATTTGGAAAAAACTGGAGAACTCAAGCTTTTAGTCAAGGATGGGGACAGTCAACCCCCAAAGGTCCACTGCTTTAGTTTGGACCAAGGAGGCTTGTTCATTGAAGCGACGCCCCAGTTGGACATTAGTCGTAAAATCACTGGCTTCCAGTATGAACTTATAAGCCAGAGGACGCTCTCGGATTTGCACGCCGTTTCTGGTAAGGATAAAAGTTGAAAGAAACCAAACAACCTACAAAGTTTAATTCGCCCTTTGTCGTCCAGAAATTGTTTTGCTCTTTGTTGTAATACTCTTACTTGCTGCTAGGTGGCACTATGGGAAGCTGGAAAGCCTAGATCAATGTTTTTGTTGCAAGAACTTTTTGGTGAAATTTCAGATTTTTATTTTTTCAAATATACCTAGCCAATAACTGAGCAATTCTGTTTATTCTAGAATATGGCAACATTCTAGCATATCCTTTACTGCTACATTTCCCCAATAGGGAGAAAATAGTCCATTTTATAGCTGTATGCCTTCAGTTTAATTGGTAATTGGTGTTTTTTGTGCAGTTTGCTTACTAAGCCTATAACAATACTCTAGCAGTGTAATTGTAGTTCCACCACCTGATTGACTCTCTTACTAATGGTGATGACATCATCAGTTGAGTCTTAAACGCTAGACTCTGATTGGCCCACACTTATGACTTGCTCCATTAACTAGCCACTTATCCCCATTTAATTGCCAGTGATGCTGTTTACAGCACGGCCTACACCCAGTTCTCAAATACCATAATAGTAGTAATTTAGGCTTGCAGAGTGTGAGCGCAGACCTCAGCAGGTTGATTATTCTAAGTGGTGAGTGTGTGGCAGAACCTGCCGAGCGTCTGGTAGTAATTTTCAGGATCTAAACAAAACAAATGGGGTGTGCCTCCCCAGCTTGCTCGACACGCCCTAGGTTAAGAACATGATGTGACATTTTTAGTGAAGGGCGCAGGAATGACAACCTGGTTGTTCACGGTTGAGTAGTTGCTTCTGATTTGTAACTTGAGTGTTCTAGCCAAAAAATTCTAAATACAATTCTCTTTTTTTTTTTTCCATTTTATAATTTAAATTTTTTTAGTTGTGCCTTAAAAGTCCAATACATATATCTACCTGATCTTGCTACTATATTTTAGCTGTAGCAGCAGCGCCCCTAATGGCCAGTTGTGGAATTGCTTAATTTTTTTTTTTATGGACTGAAGTAGCATCCAATGTTCTCAGATATAGGGTAAATGTTATTTAGTAACACTACAAGTCACAAATTATTAATCTAAGGAAAATAAGCGACCTTTGGAAGTGAAGGACGGTTATCCTAGTCTGGCTATGCTTGTGCCTTGAGGCATTTCTACATGGAAACTTATTAGTAATACATTACTGAGTAACTTATTAACCTGATGGTGGAAAATTGCTTATGTTCCTTTTTTTGAACCGAGGAAATGGTTCAAATTAGGGTTTGCTTTGGATTTTTATGGTCTGGTAGAGTCAATAGGAATGAGCTATCTCTCCCCTCCCCCTCCTAACCTCCACCTCCTCCTCCTCCTGTCTTAAAAGTGACAAAGTGTTTTTTTTTATCGAGTTTCCTGGAGAAAGAAAGACAGATGTATTGTGAAAAGCTAATCTAAGGAAAGTTAAAAAGAAAAGAAAATTCAAAACTAAAAAAAATCTAAAAAAAATAAAGTGCAATAGCAATCCCTACTGGCCTTGATGATGTACTTCACCCCCTTTATGAAAAAAAATAGTAATTATCTACATCCATTATAATAAGGTACACTAGGGAGGAAAACCCTGCCCAAAACTTGGAACTTGGATCTGAGCGTACACTTAATTGCACAATGCCAACCGGAGACTCTTAAAGGCCCACCACAGCAGTTGCCAGTGTGCTTATTAGACAATGTTTTTTCTCCTTTTTTGAGTGCCCCCTTTTTTCTGAAATGAAATCTTATCTTGATTGAATCTGGTGACCTCCAGCCAGTGAATATATTATCTGGAAGGAGCAACCAACTTGATAATAATCTTAATTTCCTTCCTTCTTGTGGCAGGTCTTCAACTCTTTAATCCATGGAAAGCCCAAAAAATTACCTTGACCATTTTTTTTATACGAAGAGGGTGTGTGGGGGGGGGGAAATAATGAAGAAATTTTTTTTGTAATGCCCAACTAGGGGAAAGGGGGTTTATATACATTGTAAGCAAGGTTACCCACATGAATAGGGGGTCTTTAGTGAATAGTTGCTAATCCCTTATTGTGATGATTGTAGAGGTAATTAATATACAATTGTACATTCTTGTGGCTTCTTCTGGGGCATTGTCTAGACCGAAAGAGGATTTGCTTCCAATTGTAATGTTAACTACTATGAGACCAAATGAAAAAAATTCAAGAGGGCCTCCACCCTCCCCCACTTGGTAGTTGTGTACCTAGAGAGGTCATCCAGGAAGACATGCAGTCCTCCAAGATGAGACTTGACCCTTCTTATTGGGTAATTTGTAGAATTAAAGTTGTGTTTTGGTTTTCTCAAACTTGCTCTTTTTGGCAGGGCTTAGTCATGTCTGTGGAGCCGGTCAGACAAATGCGAGCAAAGTGAAATTTAATACCTTTTGCTTGTCCATCAGCTTTTGACCTTTGCTCTTGAATGGGCCCAATTCTACATGCTCGGATGATCCATATGTCCATGTTTTTCGAAGTGTATGTTCTTTTTGTGTCTGACTAGCTTCAGCGCACACAAATTTGTAAGAAAATGGCCCATTCCTTGGTAGACTGCTCATGAATTGCGGCCTCATTGGTTTCCCTCTTTTAAGATTTCAATGGCCATAATCCGTCAGGTGCTCATAGGGGCAGCTTGGGTTAAGCCACAAAACTCCTTTGGTGTTAGAGGAATCTGTCAGCTTTCTGTATTCCTCTAATCCTCCTCTTCTACTGTGTAATCGGACTTGTCTGGTCCTGGGGTCATGATTTCTCCTCAGGTTGGTTCAGCCGAATGCATCTTCTCTAGTCATGTCAAGGCAAATTAGTGCAGAGTGTGGACGAATGGTTTCTGAGCCGGTAGACCCCTTTCTGGCCTCCGAATGCTATATCGGCAATTTCTCTGTAGAAGACGTTTGGGACAAAAACAAATTTCTTAGTATTTTGATTTAGATTATTCTTTACAACTTTGAAGCGCTGCCGAGAATATGGTAATGTTTCCTATGGTAGCATTGAACTCTTGTGTTTTTGGTGACTCTTTCACATGAATAGTGAGTGCAGCTCTAGAGTATAATACAAGATGTAACTCAGGATCCGTACAGGATAAGTAATGTAATGTATGTACACTGTGACTGCACCAGCAGATTAGTGAGTGCAGCTCTGGAGTATAATACAGGATGTAACTCAGGATCCGTACAGGATAAGTAATGTAATGTATGTACACAGTGACTCCACCAGCAGAATAGTGAGTGCAGCTCTGGGGTATAATACAGCATGTAACTCAGGATCAGTACAGGATCAGTAATGTATGTACACAGTGACTGCACCAGCAGAATAGTGAGTGCAGCTCTGGATTATAATACAGGATGTAACACAGGATAAGTAATGTAATGTATGAACACAGTGACTGCACCAGCAGAATAGATAGTGAGTGCAGCTCTGGAGTATAATACAGGATGTAACACAGGATCAGTACAGGATAAGTAATGTAATGTATGGACAGAGTGACTGCACCAGCAGAATAGTGAGTGCAGCTCTGGAGTATAGTACAGGACATAGGAGAAGTGTTGTGTTTATGCCATGACTCAGCTTTTTTGTTTCTTAAATGTCAAATGAGACAGGACAGTCATTGAGTCTTTTTTTACAACAAGTGTGGTCCACTGTCAGCATTACCGTGCTCCTCTTGACAACCTAAAGATCAGAGGGCAAGTTTCTTGTAGCAGCTGGAACTTGCAAAAAATGCTGTAATTACATCTCCTGGGCCGAGCAGCGATTAGAGGTCTGCACGGGGCTTTGCGGAAGGGACCGCTTCAGGTTACCTAAGGATACAGTCAGGATCTTTTTAAATAGTTTCCCTGTAGGTTTTGGCAGCTGACCTGCACAATGGCGGTATTATCGGGCCAATCGTTTAATTACAGTCCCATGAGTTTTCGGGAGATGCAATAAAACTCTGCTCTTTTCAATGTCATGAATAGAGGCTTGTTAAGATAACCCCAAGTGGAGAATTTAGCCACTTCCAGTGGAAATTTGCATGATGCCACTCCAACACAAATATTTTTGCTTCAGACCGTCCGTTTCTTCCTAACTGGAAGTGGGCAACCGATACAGCTGGGCTACTGAGTAGGTGAACCTTCAGATCTGCCCAAGAATTGGGTACAGGCATGGAGCCACCTTGTTTAATCAAACTATATTTTTTGGGGATCGTTGACTGGTGCCAAATCTTAGAAGTGGTGGTTTGAAGCCAGTGCAGAAGGGTATTAGTTTTTGACTATTCGCATTTTATGAACTTGGGCTATGAAGGAGCTTCTAAACTGGCCTTTAGGCATGTTATTCCGAGGTGGACTCTTGACACAAAAAAATGGCCTCCAATGCTCACACGACAGGTGTTTTTCTCCTGAATTGACGCATAGTTACAGTTAAGAAGAGCAAGTGGATAACAACACCCCCCAAGGGCCGATCAGTCAGACCTTTATTGACACAGCTATGGGTTTTGGAGCATAAGTTGAGCTTCAAGTCCTCAGGGCTCAGCCACTTGTGATTTTAATTGAGCAGCAACCTTGAGGAGGGCGAGTCACAACGTGCAATTTTTTGGGGGAACCTGCTCAGGTCTTAATCACCCGTGAATAATTGAATAACATTTTTCCCACACTGTCTTGTCACCCTCTGTCATTAAATAAATTTATAATTTAATGGTTTTTTTTTTCCCCCAATAATCTGTCACCCACATGCAAACACTCGCAGCGGAGGTGTCAGAAAGTATTTATGGTTCCCTCAGCAAGTACCTGCCCACAGCCCGGATCCTGTGTAATCCGGTCAGGTCGTGTACCATAAAGCGCTTCCATTGTCAGGTGACTGACATAGCTCGCATGATTTCACAACGTAATCTCCGCAATTTACTTTAGAGGCCAAGGTGATAATCTAGAGGAGAATGTAAGAAACTGAGAGAATAATACCGCCGAGTAAACAATGGACCTAAAGGGCAACTGCATTCACCATTGATCATTCGTGTTTCATGACAAAAACTTTTTTTTTTTCAATTATCTAAATTTTTTAATTTTAGCAGAAATGTTATTTTTTTTACTTTTTTCTTTTTTTTAGCCTATGCATTTTTTTAATGCAGTTTGCATGATATTCCATAAGAGGAGCTTTCTCCGATACTCTGTTGTAGAGATGAGAGAATTAGTTTGTGGATCAATTTTTCACAACTAAATTTAGATTTGCCAGAACCCATATTTAATATTTAGCTCGAATAAAGAAAAATGGAGCCACTTTGCATGTTTCTTTTTAGGCCCGGCATGAGATTTCCACCCCCCCAAAAAAAAAAAAAAAAAAATAGACCTCCTATTTTGGCACTACAGCTCCCCACCCTGTCGCCCGCATGGCCACTTCTTACTCCGGTATTCACTTCTGTCTTCCGTCCCTTTGGAACTTCAGCTGCTGGCTAGGCCATAACATGCAAAGACGCTTGCCTTAGCATCCCGCTAGAGGCCTTGTGAGCGCGGAAGTTGATGAAAGAGGGAAGAAAAGACTGAAACCGGAGGGAGAAAGGTAGCCAGTGGAGTACCAGAAAAGTCTACCGGGCGGGGAGCTGAGGTGCTACAATCGATGTCTTCTCTACTATACTTTACATACAAGAAAAGTGTGGGATTAAAAGAGACAACCTCTCCAATAGCATTACTGGCTCTACGAAACAAGTTGTCACACTTTAAACGTTTTTAGCCGAGTACGTGACAAAAAAAGCAAAATTTTTAACTGACTTTAATTTTTCTTTAAAGGGAATCCGTCAGTAGGATCAACCCGCCTAAGCCGTCTATATGATCATGTAGGTCATATGAAGCTGACTAAAATGATACCTTGATATCTGCGATCTGATGTTTTATTCTAGAGTAATCTATGTTTTTCTTAATATGTAAATGAGCTGCGGGCTGGACATAAATCCTCTAAAGATCATGTCCGGCCCATAGATCTTAACAGTTCATTTACATATTAATAAAAACGTGGATTTATCTGGAATAAAACATCAGATCGCAGATATGGAGGTATCATTTTACTCAGCTTCCTATGACCTGCATGCTCATATAGACGGCTTAGGGGGTTGATCCTACTGACAGATTCCCTTTAATATATGAACCTTTTACATTATTTTTTTAATCTGATTTGTAAAACTCTGCGATTATTGTCGCCTTGTCCCAGTATTGTAAGTTTGTGTAATGGGACAATGGGGAGCTTGTGCTGCATCCCGGTTTGGGCAAACATAACTCGCATCAATCGGTCCCTTTTTTTTCTCTCCAAATTTTGTGATTGTTTTGAGGCTCCATCCCAGAATTCCACTTTCTGAGCTGTGAAATACAATGCGGAATAAGGAGGAATTTTGCTGCGGCGGCAAACTATAATGAAAGAGCTTATTATTTCATATCCACTCATCTCGCCTGTTTATTTTTCTTTCCAGATCCCTGTCGGCCGTGCAGCGACACAGAGGTCCTTTTAGCTGTGTGCATTAGTGACTTTGGTGAGTATCTCAAGATTTTTTTACTTGAATTTTTCTAACATCTGACATCCTCTACGCCAGTGGTGTCAAACTGCATTCCTCGAGGGCTGCAAACAGGTCATGTTTTCAGGATTTCCTTGTACTGCACAGGTGATAATTTAATCACCTACACAAATAATGAGTTGGTGATTAAATTATCACCTGTGCAGTACAAGGAAATCCTGAAAACATGACCTGTTAGCAGCCCTCGAGGAATGCAGTTTGACACCCCTGCTCTACGCTTTAATAGTGTAACCAATGTGATTAAACTGGGCTGTAGTGTAAGGAGGACAGAGCTGAAAATATTCCTTAAAAATCCATATCTAATTTTCCGATTAATGTGAATTTTTGTCTTTTCAGTGGTCAAAGGTTCCATCTCGGAGGTTGCGACCGACGCCGAGCTACAGGAATCCATCATCAATATTTCAGTCGATAAACTTTATAGACAGAAAACGAAGATATTTCAACCTAGCAGTGAAGGTCACGGCTGGGAAGGACATATTAAGACGCCGCTGGAATGTGGCGTGAAAGCCGGTTCGGGGGACTTCCTTTTTACCGGTCGCATGCACTTTGGGGAGCCCCGACTTGGATGTGCGCCCCGATATAGGGATTTCCAAAGGATATATCAAGAAGCAAAAAATAAGGGACTTAACCCTTGTGACATCATCACAGACTGAACAACGTCATTGCCTCGTCTGGAAAAACAGATGGACTTTCAGAAGTTGGGACTGGCCGACAACCAGTACGGAAATACTCTGAAGGATTTATAGTGGTGGTCAGACTGAAGAGGGGGCCCCAACACTGCCAGGTCCCACCACCAAAACCAGCGGACACTGTTACACTAACGTGTTGGGAGGTACGAGCTGCGCCGCACAAGATGCCATTTTTTTTTTTAAGTCTTACTGAAAACCTAAATTATTTTAAAATTTTTATATTTTTTTTTTAAAGGACTTAAGTCTTAAGAAGAAGAAACTGCCGTTTCTAACGGTCTCAACGTGGGCGTAGCAAGTCGGCGGTCGGCATGCCGGCTGTGTGTAAATGGCGTGAATGTGGACAATGTTTTCTTTTTTTTTATAACATGCTTTGTAAAAAAGCTCGGTGTAAATTTTCTTTGAGAATGTTTCTTATGAAAGAAATGACTGAAGATGATCTTTGTTTTTTTTTTGTTTGTTTTTTTATTGTACAATCGTGGTCTGCCATTTTGCACAGGCTGCCGAATTGTTGGGATATTTTTTTTTTTTTTTTTTTTAAGTTCCAGTAAAATAAAAAACGCTCTGGAATTTAATTTATATTTTGTCTCCTTTTTACAAGAGTTTCTATACCCATAGCTTTTGTTGTGAAACATAAAAGGCATAATGGAGCGTATGGACATTCTATCGGAACAGAGAGCTGTTATGTATGTGGTTGCCGAATCGGAATGGGTGATGTAATACCACATTTCTCCTCTAGTGGTCACTGCAGGAAAAATGTGCAGTTAGCTGAAGCTTTTCTCTGGCGATCACTTGTGATTTCACCTGAATCCACTAATCCTGAATTAGAGAAGTGTTTCCCAATGTCCACACAAGACAAGCCCTTTCAAAATAAAACTAAACATAGAAACAAATCTTTAAACCAGAAATCTAATCGCCATCACTGCAGCTTTGTCTGTATAATTTTCAATCCATCCTGCTCTGAACAAAGGGTAAACCTCCTGCTGATCTATTCAGGCTTTAGCTTTTAGCCTGCTTATCCTCTGCCCTTTTTTTGTAAGGGGTGGGGCTAGGCAGTCTTGCTCTACAGGGGAGAAGCTCCTGCTGCAGTCAGCTATCTGGTAGGAGAGGGGTCATGGATACCAAGTAATGTGTCATTTCCATGGAGGATGACTACTTTTCTTCTTTTTCACCCCACTACTGATAAAATAATCTTGAAACCCATTTCTTAAGGTACCTTCACACTCAGCGACGCTGCAGCGATACCGACAACGATGTCGATCGCTGCAGCGTCGCTGTTTGGTCGCTGGAGAGCTGTCACACAGACAGCTCTCCAGCGACCAACGATCCCGAAGTCCCCGGGTAACCAGGGTAAACATCGGGTTTCTAAGCGCAGGGTCGCGCTTAGTAACCCGATGTTTACCCTGGTTACCAGCGTAAAAGTAAAAAAAAAAAAACACTACATACTTACCTACCACTGTCTGTCCCCGGCGCTGTGCTTCTCTGCACTCCTCCTGCACTGGCTGTGAGCACAGCGGCCAGAAAGCAGAGCGGTGACGTCACCGCTCTGCTTTCCGGCTGACCGACGCTCACAGCCAGTGCAGGAGGAGTGCAGAGAGGCACAGCGCCGGGGACAGACAGTGGTAGGTAAGTATGTAGTGTTTGTTTTTTTACTTTTACGCTGGTAACCAGCGGCCCTGCGTTTAGTAACCCGATGTTTACCCTGGTTACCAGTGAAGACATCGCTGGATCGGTGTCACACACGCCGATCCAGCGATGTCTGCAGGGAGTCCAGCGACGAAATAAAGTTCTGGACTTTCCTCAGCGACCAACGATCTCCCAGCAGGGGCCTGATCGTTGGTCGCTGTCACACATAACGATTTCCTTAACGATATCGTTGCTACGTCACAAAAAGCAGCAATATCGTTAACGATATCGTTATGTGTGAAGGTACCTTTACATTTGGACTGCTCATAGTGGACAACCCCTCTGGGCAGAGACCTTTTTAGGCCGGCGTCACACTTGCGAGTGGAATGCGAGAAACTCGCATCAATACCCGGCACTGCCGCTGGCACTCGGGACCGGAGCGTGCGGTTGCATGTATTTCTGTGTAGCTCGTGCGAGTTTCTCGCATTGCACTCGCAATTGTGACACCGGCCTTAAATGAACACTAGACCTAGAATTGAATATATACAATAAGCCATAAATCCCTCACTGACTTTCTGGTTCATACAAAACATGCAGTAGACTACAGGCGCCATACACATTAGATGACTATTAGCCAAATGACACTTCGGTGATCATTCAGCTAACTATCATCTCGGCTGCCTCTGCCGTATGCAAGAGCTCTTGTTCGGTTGTGCTCTCTGTGAGAAAGCAGCCAGATGACACATTGGCCTGCGGCTTATCTTTGAGAGAACAAAGCGATCCGAAATTGGACATGTCCGGTCGACCGCTCCCTCAACAGTCAATCGTCTGATGCCCCCATACACATTAGATCGTTGGCTGAACTAGTTAATAAGTCTGTGTGTGAGAGCCATTATCGTCTTGTAGAAATCCTACAGAGAACAAAACTCGTGATTATCAGTTCCATCTATAGTTCATGGTAGGCTACACCCCAACCCTAACAACCAAGGAGTGACGCTTAGCAATCTTTGGTTTTACTGTAGATAGGACAGAGAGGAGAGGCACCTGCTGCAGCAAATTTTCTTCAAGTTAGAAATAGGATAGTGAGGAGAAGAGATGGATGCCATGCAATGTGTTATTTCCATGGAGTACTTGTTTCCTTAGCAGAGACTCCTGCATTTTCAATTGGATTATGGTGGCAGAACCATCTAACAGATGAGTTGACCATGTTTGCCAAGATTCGACCTATGATGCACCAGCTGAAGAGGAAAGCTCCATGGATAACCAAACAATGCTCATATGACTTCATGGTAGATTTTGAGCCCTCTCCATGAGTTGCTATACCTCACCTCCTTTCCATGTTGTATCTTTCTGCATAGTCATATACAGTTTTCTTGCAGAGCTCCTGTCTATAGATACACTAGGTGACAACAGCAGATGGTTCTCAACCATACTGTATGACAGGGAAGTCTTTGTAATTTACCCCAGATGCTCAATGCCAGTGGGGTGCCAGCAAGCTGCTGTCTTAGCCAGGTTATTTAGGTAAAGGGCTCTCATTGCCTATAACCTGCTGAGTTCATGCGAGTCCCTGATGGTGACACAGACATCTCATTCCTCCTCATCTCTAGCTAGGTACCAAAGAATACACCTTCCAGAGACTGGTGTGAGAGCTGGTTGAAATATGGCAGTTGCTGGTAAAAAATACTTGTAGACAGCATTAAAATGTCTGCCAGAGCCGGTGAGGGGAGTGAGGAGGAGTTCTAACCAGGGCAGCAGTTTCCGCACAAGCTTGTGGCTTCGAACAGTCAGCCTTGAATACAGAGTCCTTTTTCTTGTGGGACTGTTTCTTAATTTCCAGTTAATCATTTTTAATCCACAGTAAATCAATGAGAACAGATGAGAGAATTGAGAACTCGGGACGGCTCCTTCCTGTCAGTGATGTCAGTGTAGAAGAAAGGCCCCATTGTATGGTGACATCGCTCCAGAAATAACACTCAAAATGCCAAGGAATGTGCATAGTTATGTGTCTAATGTGGTGTGTGTGTTAGTAATTGCAGTTGTGTGTCTGTAGTTGTGTGCATATGTCTATGTATCTGTAGGTATGTCTGTAGTTATTTGCGTCTGTAGTTGTTTGTGCCTGTAGTTTTGTATGAAGGGGTGTGTGAACATGCATCTGGAGCGTTGTGTGTCTGTATCTGTGTACATCTATAGCTGCCTTTGTAGTCAGGGGTGTAACTGCAATAAGTGCAGGGTTTGCAATCGCACCCGATCCCAGGTGCCTAAGTGGCTCAAAAAAGTCCCTTTGTCCTGTATATATAAAAAAAATACTATTATGTACTTGCCATAATTGGGGGCCTTGTTGTAGATTTGCATTGGGGTCCATGAGATTCAAGTTGTGCCACTGTTTGTAGTGCTGTGTGTAATTCTGTGAACATATCAGGGAAAACTCACACCTCTGATGAAGGGTGCGTGGGTGTTTCAGGTGCCTGTGCCTGTAGTTTATGCAGTTGTGTATGTGCATGCCTTTGAAAGTTTGTGAAATCTGAGTCTGTAGTTTTTCTGGTTGTGTGTTTGTAGCATTGTGCATCTGTGGTTGTATCTGTAGCGGTGTGGGTATGTGATTCTGTGAGCCCATCAGGGAAACTCAAATTAAAAAAATTCTGATGAAGGGTCCTTCAGGTGTGTGTGCATGTGCCTGTTGTTTTGTGCAGTTGTATATGTAGGTGTGCTCAGGCGTTCTCTGCACATCTGTGTCTAGTTTGTGTGTGCGTGTATGTGTGATTGCATGAATACTTTAGGGAATACTCCTACCTCACACTTTTGTTAAAAGGTCTTATGGTTGGGTGTGTAAGCCAGTAGCTGTGTGTGCGCGCCTGTAGTTTTCTGCTATTGTGTATGTAGGTGTGTGTGCGCAGACATCTGATGTTTTTGCGCATCTGTGTCTGTAGTTGTATATGTTGTTGTGTGTCGTTTTGTGTGTGCATTGTTATATGAATACTTTAGAGAATACTCCTACCTTACACCTCTGATGAAAAGTCTTACAGTTGTGTGCATGAGCCTGTAGCTGTGTGTGCACGCCTGTTGTTTTGTGTGATTGTGTATGTAGGAGTTTTTGCGCAGACTTCTAGAGTTTTGTATGCATCTGCGTCTCCAGTTGTGTGTGTGTGTGGTTCTGCGAATTACTTTGGAAAATACTTCTACCTTACCCATCTGATGAAAGGTCTTACAGTTGTGTGTGTCTGACATTGTGTGTGCACTGGTAGTTATATGCAGTTGTGTATGTGATTTTGTGTCGGTAGGTGTTTGTGTGTTTCTGCGAATACTTCTGCCTCACACCTCTGATGAAATGTCTTACAGTTGTTTTGTGCAGTTGTATATGTGGTTTTGTGTATGTGTAGTTGTGTGAATACTTTGAGAATACTCTAACCTTACACCTCTGATGAAAGGTCTTATGGCTGTTTGTATGTGTGTTGTAGTTTTGTGCCATTGTGTATGTAGGTGTGTGCGCAGATATCTAGAGTTTTGTGTGCATCTGTGTCTGCAGTTCTATATGTGGTTGTGTGTGTGGTTGTATGAATACTTTAGGGAATACTCGTACCTCACACCTCTGATGAGAGGTCTTATGGTTGTTTGTGTGTTTGCTTTCATTTTGCGCAGTTGTGTGTGAAGGTGTGTGTGTGTCTGTGTGCATCTGTATCTGCAGTTGCATATATGGTTGTGTGTCTGAAATTGTGTGTGGTCATGTAAATACTTTATGGAATATTCCCACCTCACATGTCTGATGAAGGGTCCTAAAATTGTGTCACTGGCTGTGTATGTAATTTTTGTTCTGTGTGTTGCTGCGGCTGTGTATGTGCGTCTGTTGTCTGACAAAATCGGGGAACGCTCCCACCACACACCTGTGATGAAGGGTGTGATGAGATGTGAACAGATCTTACATGTAACCTCCCTGCTGTGTGTATGATGCTTGTACTTTTAGTATTATTGTACTGTGACCAGGGCTGCCACTAGGAATTTCGGGGCCCCATACTGGAAAAATTTTCGGGCCCCCTTGAGACTCCGCCCAGGCTCCACACCAGCTCTGCCTCCACCCTTCGAATCTTCCACAGTCCCAGCACACACTCTTGGAAAAACTCAACTTCACCACCACGTCCTCATCAATCAGATAAAAAGCCAGCAGCTTTTGTTGGGACCAAAATAATTTTTAAGCTGACACCACTACACGATAGACTATTTTGGCCGGATCCATGACCACACCATGACCAGACCACATATTACCACCACATAGTGACTGAATACTACAATGCTGATCACTAATTAAAAAAAAAAAAAAAGCAATACTAAGTGACATTATATAGGAGCTCTGTATATAGTGTACAGTGTACAGGTAATACAGTGATCACCAGTGACATTATACACAGGAGCTCTGTATATAGTGTATAGTGTCAGTGTACAGGTAATACAGTGATTACCGGTGACATTATACACAGGAGCTCTATATATAGTGTCAGTGTACAGGTAATGCAGTGATCACCAGTAACATTATACACAGGAGCTCTGTATATACAGTGTCAGTGTACAGAAAATATAGTGATCACTGACGACATTATACACAGGAGCTCTGTACAGAGTATACAGTGTATAGTATCAGTGTACAGGTAACACACTGACTCACCAGTGATGTCTCTAGCTGAAGTCCTTCATCTTTGCTTTTCTTTTTCATGCATCATAGGCCGTCATCATTTCTTCCAGCCAGGACTCATCTCTGCATAAAATAACAGTTACCTAGAGCACGGCTTCCAGAGCACATTCCCCTCTTTTTCCCTTTTTCCTACACATCTGAATAGAGATGTGCACCCACCATCTACTATATAATTGTCTAAGGGTCACTTCCGTATTTCTGTCCATCTGTCTGTCTGTCACGGATATTCATTGGTCGCAGCCTCTGTCTGTCATGGAAATCCAAGTCGCTGATTGGTCGCGGCAAAACAGCCACGACCAATCAGCGACGGGCACAGTCCGGTGGCAAAATGGCCGCTCCTTCCTCCCCGCAGTCAGTGCCCACTCCATAATCCCCTCCAGTCAGCGCTCACACAGGGTTAATGGCAGCGCTAACGGACCGTGTTATGCCGCGGTGTTACGCACTCCGTTAATGCTGCTATTTACCCTGTGTGAACAACTTTTTACTATTGATGCTGCCTATGTAGCTGCCTATGTCAAGAGTGCATTGCGATCTCGCGAGATGATGACGTAGCGGTCTCACGAGACCGCTACGTCATCATCTCGCGAGACCGCAATGCATGGAGAGGTCACCGGAGCATTGCGAGGAGCGGTAAAGGCCTTTCATCTCGCGAGATCGCAATGCACTCTTGAGACCTGAGCGCGCGAGGAGCATCGGTAACCGCTTTGCCATGATCCGGGGGCCAACGGAAGGTGAGTATATAACTATTTTTTATTTTAATAATTTTTTTTTAACAGGGATATGATTCCCACATTGCTATATACTGCGTGGGCTGTGCAATATACTACGTGGGCTGTGCAATATACTACGTGGGCTGTGCAATATACTACGTGGCCTGTGCTATATACTACGTGGGCTGTGCAATATACTACGTGGCTGTGCAATATACTACGTGGGCTGTGCAATAGGCTGTGCAATATACTGCATGGGCTGTGCAATATACTACGTGACCTGTGCAATATACTACGTGGGCTGTGCAATATACAGGTCCTTCTCAAAAAATTAGCATATAGTGTTAAATTTCATTATTTACCATAATGTAATGATTACAATTAAACTTTCATATATTATAGATTCATTATCCACCAACTGAAATTTGTCAGGTCTTTTAATTGTTTTAATACTGATGATTTTGGCATACAACTCCTGATAACCCAAAAAACCTGTCTCAATAAATTAGCATATTTCACCCATCCAATCAAATAAAAGTGTTTTTTAATAACAAACAAAAAAACCATCAAATAATAATGTTCAGTTATGCACTCAATACTTGGTCGGGAATCCTTTGGCAGAAATGACTGCTTCAATGCGGCGTGGCATGGATGCAATCAGCCTGTGACACTGCTGAGATGTTATGGAGGCCCAGGATGCTTCAATAGCGGCCTTAAGCTCATCCAGAGTGTTGGGTCTTGCGTCTCTCAACTTTCTCTTCACAATATCCCACAGATTCTCTATGGGGTTCAGGTCAGGAGAGTTGGCAGGCCAATTGAGCACAGTAATACCATGGTCAGTAAACCATTTACCAGTGGTTTTGGCACTGTGAGCAGGTGCCAGGTCGTGCTGAAAAATGAAATCTTCATCTCCATAAAGCATTTCAGCCGATGGAAGCATGAAGTGCTCCAAAATCTCCTGATAGCTAGCTGCATTGACCCTGCCCTTGATGAAACACAGTGGACCAACACCAGCAGCTGACATGGCACCCCACACCATCACTGACTGTGGGTACTTGACACTGGACTTCAGGCATTTTGGCATTTCCTTCTCCCCAGTCTTCCTCCAGACTCTGGCACCTTGATTTCCGAATGACATGCAAAATTTGCTTTCATCAGAAAAAAGTACTTGGGACCACTTAGCAACAGTCCAGTGCTGCTTCTCTGTAGCCAATTTCGGCACCTGTAGCCCATTTCCTGCACACGCCTGTGCACGGTGGCTCTGGATGTTTCCACACCAGACTCAGTCCACTGCTTCCTCAGGTTCCCCAAGGTCTGGAATCGGTCCTTCTCCACAATCTTCCTCAGGGTCCGGTCTCCTCTTCTCGTTGTACAGCGTTTTCTGCCACATTGTTTCCTTCCAACAGACTTACCATTGAGGTGCCTTGATACAGCACTCTGGGAACAGCCTATTTGTTGAGAAATTTCTTTCTGGGTCTTACCCTCTTGCTTGAGGGTGTCAATGATGGCCTTCTTGACATCTGTCAGGTCGCTAGTCTTACCCATGATGGGGGTTTTGAGTAATGAACCAGGCAGGGAGTTTATAAAAGCCTCAGGTATCTTTTGCATGTGTTTAGAGTTAATTTGTTGATTCAGAAGATTAGGGTAATAGGTCGTTTAGAGAACCTTTTCTTGATATGCTAATTTATTGAGACAGGTTTTTTGGGTTATCAGGAGTTGTATGCCAAAATCATCAGTATTAAAACAATAAAAGACGTGACAAATTTCAGTTGGTGGATAATGAATCTATAATATATGAAAGTTTAATTGTAATCATTACATTATGGTAAATAATGAAATTTAACACTATATGCTAATTTTTTGAGAAGGACCTGTACTACGTGGGCTGTGCAATATACTACATGGGCTGTGCAATATACTATGTGGGCTATTATATACTACTAGATTGTGGCCCGATTCTAACGCATCGGGTATTCTAGAATATGCATGTCCCCGTAGTATATGGACAATGATGATTCCAGAATTCGCGGCAGACTGTGCCCGTCGCTGATTGGTCGAGGCAACCTTTATGACATCATCGTCGCCATGGCAACCATTAAGACATCTACGTCGATACTGTGCCCATCGCTGATTGGTCGAGGCGAATTCGCGGCAGACTGTGCCCGTCGCTGATTGGTCGAGGCAACCTTTATGACATCATCGTCGCCATGCTGTGCCCGTCGCTGACTGGTCGAGGCCTGGTGGCCTCGACCAATCAGAGACGCGGGATTTCCAGGACAGACAGACAGACAGACGGAAAAACCCTTAGGCAATTATATATATAGATGTGGCTGTGCTATATACTACGTGGCCAGCAGCGAACAATCAGCGACAGGCGCAGTCCGGATCCGACTCCTGTGTATTCAATGTTTTATTCTAAAATCTTCATAAATAAACTACATACATATTCTAGAATACCCAATGCGTTAGAATCGGGCTACCATCTAGTTAATACATAATTGGTTTGTAATGCAACCCACCCTTCCAAATATAAATTATAATACGCCACTGGGCCCCTTCTAGCTGTATATAGCCACTTCCCCCACCTAATACATTTATCATCACCTGTACTCTTTCCCCCATTTAATTACCAGTCACTGCATACTCAATGTGCCTCCCGCTCCCCCGACTCATTATATTTACATAGCCCTTCTGCCCCAATTCATTGTCATGTCTTCTCTCTCCCACCCTCTATTCATTATCAACAGCTCTACCCCCACATTCAATACATCTTTACTCCCCCACCCTCAAAATTCATTATTATTTGCTCTCCCGATCATCATTTGCTCTCCCCACCCCCCCACCTTCAATTCATTTGCTGTCCCACTTCCCTCACTCTCAATTCATCATTTGCTGCAGTCTCCCGTCCCCTCCCCCACTTCATCATGTGCAGTCCCCCTCCTCCCACTTCATCATGTGCAGTCCCCTTCCCCCACTTCATCATGTGCAGTCCCCTTTACCCCATGTCATCCTTTGCAGTTCCTTTTAACCCCCCACATCATCATGTGCAGTCCCCCTCTAACCCCCCACATCATGTGCAGTCCCCCTTTAACTCCCCACATCATCATGTGCAGTCCCCCTTTAACCCCCCTCCCCATATCATCATGTGCAGTCCCCTTTTAACCCCCCACATCATCATGCGCAGTCCCCCTTTAACCCCCCTCTCCACATCATGTGTGGTCCCCCTTAAGCCCTCACATTATGTGCAGTCCCCCTTTAACCACCCCACATCATAATGTGCAGCCCCCTTTAATCCCCCTCCCTACATCATCATGTGCAGTCTCCGTTTAACCCCCACATCATCATGTGCAGTCCACCTTTAACCACCCCACATCATGTGCAGTCCCCCTTTAACCCCCCACATCATCATGTGCAGTCCCCCTTACTCCTTCCCCGTCATCATGTGCAGTCCCCCTTACTCCTTTCCCATCATCATGTGCAATTCCTCCTCCTCCCCTCACCCATTTAATTCATTTTGTACAGAAAACAAAAAAGTTTTGTATACTTACCTCACAGTCGCTCCCCAGCAGCGCCGCTCTACCTCCATCATCCGGTACATGTCGAGCGGCGTGCACCGTCACCTGACAGGAAGTATACTGAAGATAGAGGGAGCAGGAGCTGCGCAGCCATCAAGGTAGGACCGCCATGCACAGCTCCAGGAAAGCTCCCGGGCCCCAGCACGGACGTGTGTGCCGCAGCGCGCACCACTTTGCTGCATGATGGGGCCTGATGAACAGTAGAACATAAGCAGGGCCCCGGACCTGCGGGCCCCTCTGTGTACTGCTGTTCACCGGGCCCGATACAGCAGTAAGGGCAGTAATGCCCTGATGGCGGCCCTGACTCTGACTCTCCCGGGTCCAGAAGGTTCCCGGGAAAAAAAAGGAGATCTTCCGGCATCGACGGACACAGACTAAAAAGGACCCCTGTGCAAGAACAGCAGATGAGACCTTTGCAGTTTAATAGCTCATCATAGTGCAAAATTCCACCTGCTTTGGAGGTGGTAAAGGACCCATTAACTCTTGGGCCCCTGTGCGGCTGCACAGGTTGCCAACAATATATCCACTCCTGGCTCCTGGATTCCTGCAGTAATTGGCAAATCTTCCCGACTACACAGAAGCCTCCGCAAATGCGCCTGACAGCAGGATAGGTTCATGTACATGGTGCTGGGATGCCCCCTGAGTGATTTGCTTTCCACCATTGCTCCTTCCCTTGCATTGAAGATAAAAGCAAGTTTTGCAGAATGTACATGAGCGGCTGTGAATTTTATGAATGGTGCGTTCTTCATGTTCTGATTGAGGCTACAATGTAATGGTGTATAGCGTAAAAATAATCTGTAGGAAGGTTCAGGTTGGAGGCAGCATGCCTTAAGGCCCCTTCACATTAAGCGACGCTGCAGCGATACCGACAACGATCCGGATCGCTGCAGCGTCGCTGTTTGGTCGCTGGAGAGCTGTCACACAGACCGCTCTCCAGCGACCAACGATGCCGGTAACCAGGGTAAACATCGGGTAACTAAGCGCAGGGCCGCGCTTAGTAACCCGATGTTTACCCTGGTTACCATGCTAAAAGTAAAAAACAAACAAACAGTACATACTTACCTACAGCCGTCTGTCCTCCAGCGCTGCGCTCTGCTTCTCTGCTCTCCTCCTGTACTGTCTGGGAGCCGGAAAGCAGAGCGGTGACGTCACCGCTCTGCTTTCCGGCTCACAGCCAGTACAGGAGGAGTGCAGAGCACAGCGCTGGAGCACAGACAGCGGTAGGTAAGTATGTACTGTTTGTTTTTTTTTACTTTTAGCATGGTAACCAGGGTAAACATCGGGTTACTAAGCGCGGCCCTGCGCTTAGTTACCCGATGTTTACCCTGGTTACCAGTGAAGACATCGCTGGATCGGTGTCACACACGCCGATCCAGCGATGTCCACGGGAGATCCAGCGACGAAATAAAGTTCTGGACTTTATTCAGCGACCAACGATCTCCCAGCAGGGGCCTGATCGTTGGTCGCTGTCACACATAACGATTTCATTAACGATATCGTTGCTACGTCACAAATAGCAACGATATCGTTAACGATATCGTTATGTGTGAAGGTACCTTTAGGAATGAAGGGTTGGGGGAGGGATGGAGGAAGCCGAAGAAGTATAGGAATGAACCACCTGCTGACCGCATTGTCTGCAAGAAAGAAGTCACTGGACCTTATAGCAAAACCTTCTCCTCCCCCAGTGCTGGGAGAAAGGGCATGGCCATGTTGTGTCGAATGCAGGACACTGTCCTCTTGTATTTGGAGTGTTATGTTCTTGTGTTTATAGAGTCACAACACATTGGTGGCTGTTGTGTGTTTCAGGGAAGAAGTCATCTTGGGTCTTAAGCATAGAGTCAAGACATGGTCTTCTCTATATAGAAGGAGAGTAGATATAGCCATCTGTGATCTGCATAGTGGAGGCTGATATATAAAAGTAGGCACCAGATGGACCCAATCTGGGGCACAAAATGATGCCATGCAAGCTAAGAAATCAGACCTGGACATCTTATTCCCTACAAGAGAGAAAATAAGACTCAGCCATCTTGGTAGGAGGTACTACAAGATAGGAAAGGAGAGCTAGAAATCCTGTGCATTTCAGTTTAGGAAAAAAGACCTTGACGTATTATGGCCTGCAAGCTAATAAACTAGATTGGGTCATCTAACGCCCTGCAAGCTAACCATCAGCTTAAGCATTTAAGGCCCTCTCAGCTAGGAAACTAGACCCGGATAACTTGTTCAACAAGAACTGGCCATCTAATGCCTCGAAAGTCAGAAAACCATACGTGGCCATTTTGTCCTACAAGATAGTTAAGTATACCTGGACATGTTCTGTCATAAAGATTAGTAAACCAGACTTGGACATCTCATGGCCTGCTAACTAGGGCTGACTGGCCATTTACTGTCCTGCAGGCCAAGAGACTAAACCTGGCCATCTTATGCTCTGCATGCTGGGAAACCAGACTTGGACATACAGAACTATGCCCTGCAAGCTGGGAAACCAGTTAAGATCATCTAATGCCCTGCAAGCAAACAATCAGGTTTGAGCATTCAATGCCCAATGAGCTTGGAAACTAGACCTAGACATCTTCTACAACAAAGCTCAGGCCTTCTAATGCCTTGAAAACCATAAAACCATATCCTGTTATAGTGTGCCCTGCAACTAGTACACTAGACTTGGACATGTTCTGCCATAAAGATTAGAAAACCAGACCTGGCCATCTCATGGACTGCTAACTAAGGATGACTGGCCATTTAATGTCCTGCAGGCTAGGAAACCAAATATGGACATATTATGTCCTGCAAGGTAGAAAGCCAGACCTGGACCTATTAAGCCCTGCAAAGTAGGAAACCAGACCTGGACATATTATGCCTTAAAGTTTAGGAAACCTGATCTGGCCATCTCAGACTGCAAATTAGGCCTTATTACCATCTTATGTCCTGCAAGCTAGGAGACCAAACCTGGTCATATTATGCCCTGCAAAGTGGGAAACCAGACCAGGCCAAATTATGCCCTGCAAGCTAGGAGACAAAACCAGGCCATATTATGCCCTGAAATCTACTAAATCAGACCTAGCCATATTATGTCCTGCAAGCTAGGAGACCTAACCAGGTCATATTATGCCTTGCAATCTAGGAGACCAGACCTGGCCATATTATTTCCTGCAATCTAGGAGACCAGACCTGGCAATATTAAGCCCTGCAATCTAGGAGACCAGACCTGGTCATATTATGCCCTGCAAGCTAGGAGACCAGACCTGGTCATATTATGCCCTGCAATCTAGGAGACCAGACCTGACCATATTATGCCCTGCAGTCTAGAAGACCAGACCTGGCCATATTATGCCCTGAAATCTAGGAGAACAGACCTGGTCATATTATGCCATGCTAGGAGACCAGACCTGGCCACATTATGCTCTGCAAGCAAGGAGACCAGATCTGGTCATATTATGCTCTGCAAGCTGAGAAACCAGACCCAGCTATCTTGCCCTCTTTTATGCTAACCACACAATCATTTTTTCCACATTAGAAGTAGACGCTGGATTTCTGCTCTTTATGGTAATCCTCTAAAAATATATACCTTGAAAACTGAAACTTTCCAGGCAGAAAAACAAAGTGGTGGCCAGGAATGTACCAATCCTTCCAATCATAAAAGTTCATTACCCTTCATGATGACTTTTCTTGAGCATTCATTTATTCGCCAGGACATTTTCCAGACCTGACTGCTACTTATGTCAGTATTTATGAAGTGAGGCCCAGATGTGCGGCCCGCCTAATGTTTCTTTTTAATAATAGGTACTGTGTAGGGCTACTGTTCCTAATTTGCCACGTGCTTAGCTAATGCTAAAAACTGTTGCGATCATGCTCGCCTAGGAATTTTGTATAGCATTTTGAGGCAAGAAACTCAAAATGTCTCTGTTTTTCCCTAAAGATGCTGTTCCTTTCAAAATTACTCAATAGACCATTAAGCTGTCCTCTATTTGGCAAATATTCGGGAATTGAATTGCAATCTCCATTAGTTAGAGAGATATTTGAAAGATCCTGTAATTTGTTAATCTGGAAATGCTGATTCTTTTGTATTTTATATTAAAGGGATATTCTATCGTCACCTATCCACCGAAGAGAAGAAAGTTATTAGAGCTACTGGGAGTCCAACCATTCTTCAGAATTGTTTCCCGGTGTCCCTTGTTTCTCTCTTTCTCATGAATGCAAGGCCACGATCAGGAGGAGTGGAATGAAGCATCAGGTTGCACATGCAACCTGCTGTTTAATTTTAAATCTATGATGATAGCAGAACATACACTGAACATGGCTATCTTCACAGCACCATAGTTTTTGAATGGGCTGGTATGGCACGTGTGCAAATGGCCACTGCTTTTAACATGCAAGATTGGAGCCAGGGGATAACAGGGGACGTAAGTCTCCATTTATGGTGTTAAGATAGGGTCCCAGAAGTTGATTAGTGATCATTTTTGCAGATCAGAAAACTTATGTATTGTATTGGCATATCCACTTCCAACCCTGCTCAAATCCTCCTGGCCACAGTCTGGCAAAAGAAAAAAATGGAGACGTGCCAAAGATAGCCAAACACAGTGCTACACTATCAATATTAAAGACTTGGAGCGGAGCTGCCGGGCGCATGCACAGCCAGACTCCACCTGGCCATTGTCTTCCAGCTAAGGTAGAACCAGTTCCGAATGGCAGCCTTCTCCTACCACTCCACACTAGGTCTACACTGTTTAGGATGCAAAGATAGCCAATAGCACTGCTGTATTTCACTATCTTCGTCAGTGACTTACAGTTTGAATCGTGCTGCGGGGTGTATGTGCAACTAGATGATCCATTCAATTCCCTCTGGCCATGATCTTACAATTAGGGTAGAACCATCAGGATCTTTTTTACCTGACCGATACGCTCTACATCTAAAGCGTTGAGGAAAGAAAGATAGCCAAATGCGGTGCTATGCATAGCTATCTTGGTCAGTGCCGTAACAGTGCTGTTGCCATAATCTCCTAATAGGGGGAGGGGGGTGTTTGGATGGGGGGGTCCTCCACTGGCCCCCGCTATAAAGGGTTCTTTGTGCGTAGAGATGGCCCTTATCAGCAAGCAAAGGGCAGAACAATATTAACCCTGGGCTAAAAATAAGGACATAATGAGCAAGTATCAAAATGTGATGCAATGCACAAACAGTGATAAGTGTCTGTGGCCCCTGTCTTGATAAAGGTAGAGCAGATAATTGTCATAGATTTACATGGGGATGGATGGAAAAATAGTGGGTCCCAAGGTCAGTGGGCCCTGGAGTGTAGTGGGTCGCTGGAGTGCCAGGGGTCCGGTGCAGCCATCAACACTGACTGATGGTTGCTGTGGATTGGGCCATATTGGTCTCCAAGTCTTGGGAGTGAGGTCCACAATCTAAATTCCCTATGTACCTGTGCCTTTGGAGTACTGAGCTAGTTTGCATATTTTTTTCCCATGGAGCACTGCCTTGAAATTGGTCAATAATTGGGTCTCTTCCATCATGGAAACAATGGAAGAGAAAGTACAAAAATCAGCAGATTTAACCCTGGGAGTCCAGTTTATTTTTGTGCGTTATTCTTTTATGTTTTGTGATGTTTTGTTGCATTGTTTTCTATCGTGCAACGTTCTGTATAGTGTTTTATTGTATTACTACACATTGTACGTAAGAAATTATATTGTACTAGATGGTGGCCCGATTCTAACGCATCGGGTATTCTAGAATATGCATGTCCATGTAGTATATTGCACAGCCCACGTAGTATATTGCCCAGCCACGTAGTATATTGTACAACCACGTAGTATATTGCCCAGCCACATAGTATATTGCACAGCCACGTAGAATATAGCCCAGTCACGTAGTATTTTGCGCAGTCACGTAGTTTATTGCCCAGTCATGTAGTATATTGCCCAGTCACGTAGTATATTGCACAGCCCACGTAGTATATTGCCCAGTCACGTAGTATATTGCCCAACCACGTAGTATATTGCCCAGCCACGTAGTATATTGCACAGTCACGTAGTATATTGCCCAGCCACGTAGTATATTGCCCAGTCACGTAGTATATATGGCAGCAGCTGCCAAGGCAAACAGGATCATGGGGTGCATTAAAAGAGGTCTGGATACACATGATGAGAGCATTATACTGCCTCTGTACAAATCCCTAGTTAGACCGCACATGGAGTACTGTGTCCAGTTTTGGGCACCGGTGCTCAGGAAGGATATAATGGAACTAGAGAGAGTACAAAGGAGGGCAACAAAATTAATAAAGGGGATGGGAGAACTACAATACCCAGATAGATTAGCGAAATTAGGATTATTTAGTCTAGAAAAAAGACGACTGAGGGGCGATCTAATAACCATGTATAAGTATATAAGGGGACAATACAAATATCTCGCTGAGGATCTGTTTATACCAAGGAAGGTGACGGGCACAAGGGGGCATTCTTTGCGTCTGGAGGAGAGAAGGTTTTTCCACCAACATAGAAGAGGATTCTTTACTGTTAGGGCAGTGAGAATCTGGAATTGCTTGCCTGAGGAGGTGGTGATGGCGAACTCAGTCGAGGGGTTCAAGAGAGGCCTGGATGTCTTCCTGGAGCAGAACAATATTGTATCATACAATTATTAGGTTCTGTAGAAGGACGTAGATCTGGGTATTTATTATGATGGAATATAGGCTGAACTGGATGGACAAATGTCTTTTTTCGGCCTTACTAACTATGTTACTATGTTACTATGTTATATTGCACAGTCCACGTAGTATATTGCCCAGTCACGTAGTATATTGCCCAACCACGTAGTATATTGCCCAACCACGTAGTATATTGCCCAGCCACGTAGTATATTGCCCAGCCACGTAGTATATTGCCCAGTCACGTTGTATATTGCCCAGTCAAGTAGTATATTGCCCAGTCATGTAGTATATTGCCCAGTCATGTAGTATATTGCCCAGCCACGTAGTATATTGCCCAGTCACGTAGTATATTGACCAGTCACGTAGTATATTTTCCAGTCACGTAGTATATTGCCCAGCCACGTAGTATATCGCCCAGTCACGTAGTATATTGCCCAGCCACGTAGTATATGGCCCAGCCACGTAGTATATTGCCCAATCACATAGTATATTGCCCAGCCACGTAGTATACTGCCCAGTCACGTAGTATATTGCCCAGCCACGTAGTATATTGCCCAGTCACGTAGTATATTGCCCAGTCCCTTAGTATATTGCCCAGACACGTAGTATATTGCCCAATCACATAGTATATTGCCCAGTCACGTAGTATATTGCCCAGTCACGTAGTATATTGCCCAGCCACATAGTATATTGCAGAGGAATGTAGTATACAGCACAGAGCCACGTAGTATACAGCACAGCCACGTAGTATATTGCCCAGACACGTATGTAACAGGTTAAAAAAGACTTAAAATAAAAAATAAACATATACTCACCTTCCGAGGGGTCCCTTGTAGTCCTGGCACCTGTGTGCGGTGCACACTGCAGTTTCCGGTCCCAGGGTTGGTATGAGCGCAGGACCTGTGATGACGTCGCGGTCACATGACCGTGACGTCATGGAAGGTCCTTCTCGCATAGCATCCTTGGCACCGGAGCCTGCCGCTTGCACTGCCGAGTACACCGCGCACGTCGGAGGGTGAGAATAATGTGTTTTTTTTAATTATTATTCTTATTTTTAACATTAGATCTTTTTATTATTGAGGCTGCATACACATCATCAATAGTAAAAAGTTGGTCACACAGGGTTAATAGCTGCGTTAATGGAGTGCGTTACACCGCGGCATAACACGGTCCATTAACGCTGCCATTAACCCTGTGTGAGGGCTGACTGGAGGGGAGTATGGAGCGGGCACTGACTGTGGGGAGGAAAGAGCGGCCGTTTTGCCGCGACCAATCAGCGACTTGGATTTCCATGACAGACAGAGGCGATCAATGAATATCCGCGACAGACAGAAAGACAGACAGACAGAAAGATGGAAGTGTCCCTTAGACAATTATATAGTAGATTGCGGTATATGCTATTTAGAGAATATCCTACACTTATCCTACATTTCATATCATCAAGGTATGCACAAATCAGACCCCCAAAAATATGGATTTTGGGGGAAGTTTTGTGTATTGTGTTATGTTGTGTTATATTTTATTGCATTTTTATGCATTAAATTGCATTTGAATCTGATAGAATTCAGAATAAATTCTATTTTTATTGAATTTATTCAATGTAAATCAAATGTAAATTGTGGGGTCTTTCCTGCTCCTTCCCCAGGACATATTCTAAAAATATATAAAATAAAATAAAAAATATTATATTCACTTTGTCTTGCTCCTATCCGGTTGCCTTCTTCATTCAGGTCACAGGTGTGGTCTTCACTGGGCCATCTTCAGGGTCTTCTGAAGCCCATCATCAGGGGCGCAACGATCGATGGGCCTGACAACTCCAGAAAATACTTAAGCTGGATGTGTGTGTTTTATTCCCATGTTTTGGATCATGTTACATGCTGGCTTATTGTGTTATGGGACATTGTCTTCTGTTGTATTCTATAGTATTGTTTTACATCTCATCACATAGTTTAGCATTGTTACCCTTTATATTGTATTTTATTACCGTCTGTTATGTCTTATTCCCATGTTTTCTGCCCTGTATTATGTGGTATTATGTCTTATTATATTATTTTGTGATGTTATATTACATTTTTTTACATATATTTTTGTTGTATCAGTTATGTTTTATGTTTTCGGTCCTGTATTTTGCTGTATTATGCTTTATTATATTATTTTTTGATATTATATTACATCGGTTTGGTTTATTCATGTTGTATTTTATGTCTTACTACCATGTTTTCGGTCCTGTATTGTGTTTTATTAGATTGTGTTGTGATGTTATTTTACATTGTTTTGTTATATTCTTGGTGTATCAGTTACTTATGTTTTGTGTTTTCAGTTGTACATTACGTTGTATTTTGGCTTATTATATTATTTTGAGATGTTGTATTACATTGTTTTGTTATATTCTTGTTGTACCATCTCTGTCTTGTGTTTTGGACTTGAATTTTGCCTTATATTATTTTGTGATGTTATATTACATTGCTTTTTTTTATATTTTTGCTGCATCAATTATGTTTTGTGTTTTTGGTCTTACAATATGTTGTATTATTCTTTATTATATTATTTAGTGATATTATATTACACTGTTTTGATACATGCTGTATAAGTGTTTTATGTCTTACTACCGTGTTTTTGGTCCAGCATTGTGTTTTATTATATTGTGTTGTGATGTTATATTATATTGTTTTGTTATATTCTTGTTGTATCAGTTAGTTATGTTTTCTGTTTTCAGTTGTACATTAATTTGTATTATGGCTTATTATGTTATTTTGTGATGTTATATGACATTGTTTTGTTTATGCTGTATAAGTGTTTTATGTCTTAGGCTACGTTCACATTTGCGTTGTGCGGTGCTGCGTCGGCGACGCAACGCACACAAAAATGTTTTGTGACGCATGCGTCCTTTTTTGGCATGATTTTGGACGCAAAAAAAAAAGCAACTTGCTGCGTCCTCTGCGCCCTGACGCTTGCGCGAAAAAAGACGCATGCGTCACAAAACGCAAGACAACGCATGTCCATTTGCCCCCTTGTTAAATATAGGGGCGCATGACGCATGCGTCGCCGCGGATGCGCCCGACGCAGCCCCGCAAAACGCTAATGTGAACGTAGCCTTACTACTGTGTTTTCGGTCATGTGTTATGTTTTATTATATTGTGTTGTGATGCTTTATTACATTGTGTTGTCATATTCCTGTTGTGTCAGTGTTTTTTGCCTTATTCCCGTGTTTTGGATCGTGTTACATGCTGGCTTGTGTTATATGACGTTGTTTTCTGCTATATTCTATAGTATTGTTTTACATCTCGTCACGTAGTTTAGCATTGTTACCCTTTATATTGTATTTTATCCCCGTCTGTTATGTTTTATGACATTGTTTTCCTTTGGATTGCTTGACGTCACGCAGTTTTATAGGCTCGTGCCCATTCCGCTGGGGTTTATAACTTTTCGCCTCATACATGTGACCTGTAAAGTATGTGAAGGTTGTTCTGCACTTCTGCTGGAAACTTTCTGCAGTCACCAGTATGTCCACTCAGGTGGAATCAGAGACCATGTGTAAGTGGTGGAACAGCATGCTCCGGTGACAGAGGACTCAGGGACCACTACCCTGCCCCCTCGCCCAGCTCCACTTGTCCTCCCGTTATCAGGACAAGGGTAAAAGTTGTCTGATCCCCCCAAGTTATAATAAGAGCTGTTGAAGGAGCAAGATTTAATGTGGATTACCCGGCATTGGCTGCATCCAGATATTATTTGGTGATGATGGACACATATTTTCTGCACTGGAATGAGCCGGATTCATTAAGACGGAGAATCGAGGCTCTGTTTAGAGAGACCCGAGGTCAAGTATCAATACAGCTTATGTATTAGCACGCCAGAGACTGAAATGGTACCTGAAGTATAGCAATAAGGGATGCAGTCGCCACATGATGCCTTATGCCAGGGAATCCCACCTACCACAGGACACAAGGAGCATTATATGAGGGCGGCTCAGAAGTGCCATCTCATAGACACAGCTACCCCTATATACGAAAATAGAGTGCAACATATACTGCATTCAGCTCTGGAGTATAATACAGGATGGAACTCAGGATCAGTACAGGATAAGTAATGTAATGTATGTACACAGTGACTGCACCAGCAGAATAGTGAGTGCAGCTCTGGTGTATAATACAGGATGTTACTCAGGATCAGTACAGGATAAGTAATGTAATGTATGTACACAGTGACTGCACCAGCAGAATAGTGAGTGCAGCTCTGGAGTATAATACAGGATGTAACTCAGGATCAGTACAGGATAAGTAATGTAATGTATGTACACAGTGACTGCACAGCAGAATAGTGAGTGCAGCTCTGGAGTATAATACAGGAGGTAACTCAGGATCAGTACAGGATAAGTAATGTAATGTATGTACACAGTGACAACACCAGCAGAATAGTGAGTGCAGCTCTGGTGTATAATACAGGATGTTACTCAGGATCAGTACAGGATAAGTAATGTAATGTATGTACACAGTGACAAAACCAGCAGAATAGTGAGGGCAGCTCTGGAGTATAATACAGGATGTAACTAAGGATCAGTACAGGATAAGTAATGTAATGTATGTACACAGTGACTGCACCAGCAGAATAGTGAGTGCAGCTCTGGAGTATAATACAGGATGTAATTCAGGATCAGTACAGGATAAGTAATGTATTGTATGTACACAGTGAGTGCACCAGCAGAATAGTGAGTGCAGCTCTGGAGTATAATACAGGATGTAATTCAGGATCAGTACAGGATAAGTAATGTAATGTATGTACACAGTGACTGCACCAGCAGAATAGTGAGTGCAGCTCTGGAGTATAATACAGGATGTAACTCAGGATCAGTACAGGATAAGTAATGTAATGTATGTACACAGTGACTGCACAGCAGAATAGTGAGTGCAGCTCTGGAGTATAATACAGGAGGTAACTCAGGATCAGTACAGGATAAGTAATGTAATGTATGTACACAGTGACAACACCAGCAGAATAGTGAGTGCAGCTCTGGTGTATAATACAGGATGTTACTCAGGATCAGTACAGGATAAGTAATGTAATGTATGTACACAGTGACAAAACCAGCAGAATAGTGAGGGCAGCTCTGGAGTATAATACAGGATGTAACTAAGGATCAGTACAGGATAAGTAATGTAATGTATGTACACAGTGACTGCACCAGCAGAATAGTGAGTGCAGCTCTGGAGTATAATACAGGATGTAATTCAGGATCAGTACAGGATAAGTAATGTATTGTATGTACACAGTGAGTGCACCAGCAGAATAGTGAGTGCAGCTCTGGAGTATAATACAGGATGTAATTCAGGATCAGTACAGGATAAGTAATGTATTGTATGTACACAGTGAGTGCACCAGCAGAATAGTGAGTGCAGCTCTGGAGTATAATACAGGATGTAATTCAGGATCAGTACAGGATAAGTAATGTATTGTATGTACACAGTGAGTGCACCAGCAGAATAGTGAGTGCAGCTCTGGAGTACAATACAGGATGTAATTCAGGATCAGTACAGGATAAGTAATGTATTGTATGTACACAGTGACTGCACCAGCAGAATAGTGAGTGCAGCTCTGGAGTATAATACAGGATGTAACTCAGGATCAGTACAGGATAAGTAATGTATTGTATGTACACAGTGACTGCACCAGCAGAATAGTGAGTGCAGCTCTGGAGTATAATACAGGATGTAACTCAGGATCAGTACAGGATAAGTAATGTAATGTATGTACACAGTGACTGCACCAGCAGAATAGTGAGTGCAGCTCTGGAGTATAATATAGGATGTAACTCAGGATCAGTACAGGATAAGTAATGTATTGTATGTACACAGTGACTGCACCAGCAGAGTAATGAGTGCAGCTCTGAGGCATCATGCAGATTTTTTTTATAAGGTGGTATTTGTGTATATGGGCCTCAATAGTGGGATCTTCCAAAGGTATTGGATCAGGTAGAATTGCAATTGTGCACCTGCTTTAATCCTGTCTTTCATCTTCATTCCAGAGCTGGTTTCACAGGGGACGAGAACAGAACAGTTTTTCAGGTTTCTATGTTTAGGAGGCAGATGACGAAGATTGTCACATAAAAACAACAATACTCGGGCAGCGCAGCGCTGGGGATGGAGGTATTTCCTGAGCCATGAATGGGTGTGATGGACACAGGTGCACAGGTGACGTCTGCAGACTCATCTCCAATAGCCGCGGTCATTCACCATCACTAATAGAGTCAGACAAGCGGAGCAGCCATTGTGTACCCTCCTCAACAATGGCTGCAGGTAGCAATCCCAGGTAAGCAGGAGATGTCCACAGTGCCTCGTTCTGCACCGAAATGTGGGGACGCAACCTCATCATCAGCGAAGCAGACGGAAAAGACAGAAAGAGCAACTCCCTAATATTATCCTATGGCTGATAAAGCAAGAAGCTCAGCAGACAGTACCACACAGGATAGGATCAGATACACAGGATTAGATACACAGCTCAGCAGTCAGTATCACACAGGATAGGATCAGATACACAGCTCAGCAGACAGTATCACACAAGAGAGGATTAGATACACAGCTCAGCAGACAGTATCACACAGAATAGGATTAGATACACAGCTCAGCAGACAGTATCACACAGGATAGGATTAGATACACAGCTCAGCAGATAGTACCACACAGGATAGGATTAGATACACAGCTCAGCAGACAGTATCACACATGATAGGATTAGATACACAGCTCAGCAGACAGTATCACACAGGATAGGATTAGATACACAGCTCAGCAGACAGTATCACATATGATAGGATAAGATACACAGCTCAGCAGACAGTATCACATAGGATAGGATTAGATACACAGCTCAGCAGATAGTACCACACAGGATAGGATCAGATACACAGCTCAGCAGATAGTACCACACAGGATAGGATTAGATACACAGCTCAGCAGACAGTATCACACAGGATAGGATTAGATACACAGCTCAGCAGACAGTACCACACAGGATAGGATCAGATACACAGGATTAGATACACAGCTCAGCAGACAGTACCACACAGGATAGGATCAGATACACAGCTCAGCAGATAGTACCACACAGGATAGGATTAGATACACAGCTCAGCAGATAGTACCACACAGGATAGGATTAGATACACAGCTCAGCAGACAGTATCACACAGGATAGGATTAGATACACAGCTCAGCAGACAGTATCACACAGGATAGGATTAGATACACAGCTCGGCAGACAGTATCACACAGGATAGGATTAGATACACAGCTCAGCAGACAGTATCACACAGGACAGGATTAGATACACTGCTCAGCAGACAGTATCACACATGATAGGATTAGATACACAGCTCAGCAGACAGTATCACACATGATAGGATTAGATACACAGCTCAGCAGACAGTATCACACATGATAGGATTAGATACACAGCTCAGCGGACAGTATCACACATGATAGGATTAGATACACAGCTCAGCAGACAGTATCACACAGGATAGGATTAGATACACTGCTCAGCAGTCAGTACCACACAGGATAGGATTAGATACACAGCTCAGCAGACAGTATCACACAGGATAGGATTAGATACACAGCTCAGCAGACAGTATCACACAGGATAGGATTAGATACACAGCTCAGCAGACAGTATCACACAGGATAGGATTAGATACACAGCTCAGCAGACAGTATCACATATGATAGGATTAGATACACAGCTCAGCATACAGTATCACACAGGATAGGATTAGATACACAGCTCAGCAGACAGTATCACACAGGATAGGATTAGATACACAGCTCAGCAGATAGTACCACACAGGATAGGATTAGATACACAGCTCAGCAGACAGTATCACACAGGATAGGATTAGATACACAGCTCAGCAGACAGTATCACACAGGATAGGGTTAGATACACAGCTCAGCAGACAGTATCACACAGGATAGGATTAGATACACAGCTCAGCAGACAGTATCACACAGGAGAGGATTAGATACACAGCTCAGCAGACAGTATCACACAGGATAGGATCAGATACACAGCTCAGCAGACAGGATCACACAGGATAGGATTAGATACACAGCTCAGCAGACAGTATCACACAGGATAGGATTAGATTCACAGCTGAGCAGACAGTATCACACAGGATAGGATTAGATACACAGCTCAGCAGACAGGATCACACAGGATAGGATTAGATACACAGCTCAGCAGACAGTATCACACAGGATAGGATTAGATACACAGCTCAGCAGACAGGATCACACAGGATAGAATTAGATACACAGCTCAGCAGACAGTATCACACATGATAGGATTAGATACACAGCTCAGCAGTCAGTATCACACAGGAGAGGATTAGATACACAGCTCAGCAGACGGTATCACACAGGATAGGATTAGATACACAGCTCAGCAGACAGTATAACACAGGAGAGGATTAGATACACTGCTCAGCAGACAGTATCACACATGATAGGATTAGATACACAGCTCAGCAGACATTATCACACAGGATAGGATTAGATACACAGCTCAGCAGACAGTATCACACAGGATAGGTTTAGATACACAGCTCAGCAGACAGTATCACACAGGATAGGTTTAGATACACAGCTCAACAGTCAGTATCATAAAGGATAGGATATAGATACACAGCTCAGCAGACAGTATCACACAGGATAGGATTAGATACACAGCTCAGCAGACAGTATCACACAGGATAGGATTAGATACACAGCTCAGCAGACAGTATCACACAGGAGAGGATTAGATACACAGCTCAGCAGACAGTATCACACAGGATAGGATCAGATACACAGCTCAGCAGACAGTATCACACAGGATAGGATTAGATACACAGCTCAGCAGACAGTATCACACAGGATAGGATTAGATACACAGCTCAGCAGACAGTATCACACAGGATAGGATTAGATACACAGCTCAGCAGACAGTATCACACAGGATAGGATTAGATACACAGCTCAGCAGACAGTATCACACAGGATAGGATTAGATACACAGCTCAGCAGACAGTATCACACAGGATAGGATTAGATACACAGCTCAGCAGACAGGATCACACAGGATAGGATTAGATACACAGCTCAACAGTCAGTATCATACAGGATAGGATATAGATACACAGCTCAGCAGACAGTATCACACATGATAGGATTAGATACACAGCTCAGCAGACAGTATCACACAGGATAGGATTAGATACACAGCTCAGCAGACAGTATCACACAGGATAGGATTAGATACACAGCTCAACAGTCAGTATCATACAGGATAGGATTAGATACACAGCTCAGTAGACAGTATCATACAGGATAGGATTAGATACACAGCTCAGCAGCCAGTATCACACATGATAGGATTAGATACACAGCTCAGCAGATAGTATCACACATGATAGGAATAGATACACAGCTCAGCAGATAGTATCACACATGATAGGAATAGATACACAGCTCAGCAGACAGTATCACACATGATAGGATTAGATACACAGCTCAGCAGTCAGTATCACACATGATAGGATTAGATACACAGCTCAGCAGTCAGTATCACACAGGAGAGGATTAGATACACAGCTCAGCAGACGGTATCACACAGGATAGGATTAGATACACAGCTCAGCAGACAGTATCACACAGGAGAGGATTAGATACACTGCTCAGCAGACAGTATCACACAGGATAGGATCAGATACACAGCTCAGCAGACAGTATCACACAGGAGAGGATTAGATACACAGCTCAGCAGTCAGTATCACACATGATAGGATTAGATACACAGCTCAGCAGTCAGTATCACACAGGAGAGGATTAGATACACTGCTCAGCAGACAGTATCACACAGGATAGGATTAGATACACAGCTCAGCAGGCAGTATCACACAGGATAGGATTAGATACACAGCTCAGCAGACAGTATCACACAGGATAGGATTAGATACACAGCTCAGCAGTCAGTATCACACAGGATAGGAATAGATACACAGCTCAGCAGACAGTATCACACAGGATAGGATTAGATACACAGCTCAGCAGGCAGTATCACACAGGATAGGATTAGATACACAGCTCAGCAGTCAGTATCACACAGGAGAGGATTAGATACACTGCTCAGCAGACAGTATCACACAGGATAGGATCAGATACACAGCTCAGCAGACAGTACCACACAGGATAGGATCAGATACAGAGCTCAGCAGACAGTACCACACAGGATAGGATTAGATACACAACTCAGCAGTCAGTATCACACAGGATAGGATTAGATACACAGCTCAGCAGACAGTATCACACAGGAGAGGATTATATACACAGCTCAGCAGACAGTATCACACAGGATAGGATTAGATGCACAGCTCAGCAGACAGTATCACACAGAATAGGATTAGATACACAGCTCAGCAGACAGTATCACACAGGATAGGATTAGATACACAGCTCAGCAGACAGTATCACACAGGAGAGGATTAGATACACAGCTCAGCAGACAGTATCACACAGGAGAGGATTAGATACACAGCTCAGCAGACAGTATCACACGAGAGAGGATTAGATACACAGCTCAGCAGACAGTATCACACAGGATAGGATTAGATACACAGCTCAGCAGACAGTATCACACAGGATAGTGTTAGATACACAGCTCAGCATATAGTATCACACAGGATAGGATTAGATACACAGCTCAGCAGACAGTATGATACAGGATAGGATTAGATACACAGCTCAGCATATAGTATCACACAGGATAGGATTAGATACACAGCTCAGCAGACAGTATCATACAGGATAGGATTAGATACACAGCTCAGCAGACAGTATCACACAGGATAGGATTAGATACACAGCTCAGCAGACAGTATCACACAGGATAGGATTAGATACACAGCTCAGCAGACAGTATCACACATGATAGGATTAGATACACAGCTCAGCAGACACTATCACGCAGGATAGGATTAGATACAACAGCAGTTAGCAGACAGTATCACAGGATAGGATTAGACACACAGCTCAACAGATAGTACACACATGATAGAGTTAGATACACAGCTCAGCAGACAGTATCACACATGATAGGATTAGATACACAGCTCAGTAGATAGTATCACACATGATAGGATTAGATACTCTGCTCAGCAGACAGTATCACACATGATAGGATTAGATACACAGCTTAGCAGACAGTATCACATAGGATAGGATTAGATACACAGCTCAGCAGTCAGTATCCCACAGGATAGGATTAGATACACAACTCAGCAGTCAGTATCACACAGGATAGGATTAGATACACAACTCAGCAGACAGTATCACACAGGATAGGATTAGATACACAGCTCAGCAGACAGTATCACAGGATAGGATTAGATACACAGCTCAGCAGATAGTACACACATGATAGAGTTAGATACACAGCTCATCAGACAGTATCACACATGATAGGATTAGATACACAGCTCAGCAGACAGCATCACACAGGATAGGATTAGATACACAGCTCAGCAGACAGTATCACACAGGATAGGATTAGATACACAGCTCAGCAGACAGTATCACACAGGATAGGATTAGATACACAGCTCAGCAGACAGTATCACACATGATGATATTAGATACACAGCTCAGAAGCCAGTATCCCACATGACAGGATTAGATACCCAGCTAGGCAGACAGTATCACACAGGATATTATTAGATACACGGCTCAGCAGACAGTATCACACATGATAGGGTTAAATACACAGCTCAGCAGATAGTATCACACATGATAGGCTTAGATACACAGCTCTGCAGTCAGTATCACCCATCATAGAATAATATAGACAGCTCAGCAGACAGTATCACACAGGATAGGGTTAGATACACGGCTCAGCAAACTGTATCACACAGGATAGGTTTAGATACACAGCTCAGCAGACAGTATCACACATGATAGGATTAGATACACAGCTCAGTAGACAGTATCACACAGGATAGGAATACTGTAGATACACAGCTCAGCAGACAGTATCACACATGATAGGATTAGATACACAGCTCAGCAGACAGTATCACACAGGATAGGATTAGATACACAGCTCAGCAGACAGTATCACACAGGATAGGATTAGATACACAGCTCAGCAGGCAGTGTCGCACAGGATAGGATTAGATACACAGCTCAGCAGAGAGTATCATATGATAGGATTAGATACTCGGTTCAGCAGACAGTATCACATACGATAGTATTAAATACTCAGCTCAGCAGACAGTATCTGAGGCATTGTCCCCATATCCGTGTCCTGCTCCTTCTCCTCTGTGCCCATTGACACGTTGCTGTTGGGATCAATCAGAAGCAAAAATATAACCAGTGCAGCTGTATGGAGGCCCGGATGTGGAAGGGGGCATTTGCAGGGCAGATAGTAATGATAATGCTGATAACTAGTTGGCCCTTGCAAAATTTTCGCACATTGGTTGTCTGGGTGCAGGCAATTTCAGTAAAATCAAGCTGGTCAAATGTTAATGTATTTAATGAGATGATGAACACAGAGAGGTATTTATATATGTAGATTAGTAATGCATAATGCATGCAATAAATTGGTTTGATAAGTAGAAGCAAAAGAAAGTCTTGAGGTTGTGGTGCCACCTGCAGGTTATTTTTTTTCTGCAGATTTCTGAAAATTAATGTTTAAACTGTATTTATTGATCAAATCGTGAATGTGTGGTTTGCTTGTGTCTTTTCTTGCTGAAGGGGGCAAGTTTACCTTTCAAATGGTGTATTATTTGTTTGAGTGGGGCGAAGTAATCACCGAAAAAGCAGTGCATGTTTACAAATGTGTTTGCATATGGGACTCACCATTTGTGTGTGGGGCGAAGTAATCACTGAAAAGCAGTGCATGTTTACAAATGTGCTTGCATATGTGACTCACCATTTGTGTGTGTGGGGCGAAGTAATCACTGAAAATGCAGTGCATGTTTACAAATGTGTTTGCATATGTGACTCCTCTGCAGTAAAGTGTGCAATCCTCGAATTTGCCTGAAATAGGCTGGACAAGCACTTCGGAAAGCTGGAAAGACCCCAAGGCAAATGCCACCTGCAGGTAATTTGACCTTTGATATGGTGCATCATTTGTGTGTGTCGGTGGAGTTTAAATGAAGCAACTTGAGGTTGTGGTGCCACCTGCAGGTTACTTTTTTTCCGCAGGTTTCTGAAAATGAATGTTTAAACTGTTTTTATTGATCAAATCATGAATGTGTGGTTTGTTTGTGTCTTTTCGTTCTGAAGGGGGCAAGTTTACCTTTCAAATGGTGTATTATTTGTGTGTGTGGGGTGAAGCAATCACCGAAAAAGCAGAGCATGTTTACAAATGTGTTTGTATATGTGACTCACCTGCAGTGAAGTGTGCAATCCTCCAATGTGCCTGAAATTGGCTGGGCAAGGAGTTCGGCAGGCTGGAAAGCCCCCATAGCAAATGTTAGGATTTGTTTGTGACGTCTGTAAGCTGCTTTGTGGTAGTGTGCTTTGGGGCAGTGTGGTGCCATCTGCAGGTCATTTTTTCTTACTGCAGGTTTATGAAAACTAATGTTTAAACTGTATTTTGTGATCACATCGTCGATGTGTGGTTTGTTTGGCAATTTTCTTGCTGAAGGGGGCAAGCTTACCTTTCAAATGGTGTATAATTTGTTTGTGTGGGTGCAGTATGAACGGAGATACTAAGTAATCACCGAAAAAGAGTGTTTAGAAATATTATATAGTGAAATATGTATAGGTATATATGTGTGTAGTGAAAAATGTATAGGTTTATATGTGTAACCAGCAGTAGTTTAACATCTGCCCTGAAACTGCAGGTCTCATAAAAGTCACAACATATGTATGTTGAGAAGGCAGTCTGCAGTCTCCAATCTCGCCAGAGGGTCTGGCTGGGAACCAGGAAGAAGGGGAAACATTTCACACCTTCTAGCTCTTCTGAAGAGAGATGTCAATTACAGCCGACACTATCTATCTGTGGGAAACTTTACACCAAGAATTTCAGAGAAAATAATATATTCATTGGTGGAGCGTCCATGGGCCAATGAAAAAAACAAGCAATTATAATATTAACCTGAGAGGCTGTTCTAGAAATCTGACCTCCAGGGTGACTCTATAAATCAGGCCTGTATACATAGAATCATGTTGACAGATTGAGGGGCAGCCTAGCTGATGTGTTCCAGTCCATATTCACCCCCCTCAGGGAGCAGAAAGCAGACTGCAAAGTTAGCTATTTCTGTAAGTTTTCTCCTGTTTATTTTGTAACTGTTTTGCATATTTGTATGTCTTTTTATTACCATATTTTTATACCTTTTTTTCTTTATTGTAAGCACTGTACCTTTTTGTATTAAAGCATAAACCTTTAACAAGTTGAACCTTGTATGTTCTAAAGAATCCATAGCCTTAAAGTGTTGATCCTTATGTTTGGCAGACAGTAGTAGTAATATTTCCAGGACTCATCGCCCGTGTGTTCGGTGAGTGGTGGAAGCGTGTATGAGCGGGTGGGTGGCCTGGATTGGTGGGTGATTTATGCTCCCATTACAGCATAGGACAGAGGTTGAATGCTGGACTGAGAGAGGGGGAGATAGATTAACCCTTGAAGGCACAGCCCCAAGTCGCTTGCTGAGAGCGGATCCGTGACAATTGGTGTCAGCACAGTGGGATCCTTAAGACGGAACCTGAAAACCCACCTCTTCCGGAAAGCCTAAAGCCTGCACTGACCCCGCTGCCTCCTCACCACTAGTGAAGCTACCGCCTCACCAACACGGGAGCTCCTACAACCCTCAACCTGTTGTCTCCTTCCCCTCCATCTTGTAGAATGTAAGCCCGCAAGGGCAGGGTCTTCACCCCTCTGTATCAGTCTGTAATTGTTAGTTTGCTTACTGTAAGTGATATCTGTAATTTGTATGTAACCCCTCCTCATGTACAGCACCATGGAATCAAGAGTGCTATATAAATAAATAATAATAGTAATATGTAAGGATATTCGGAGCCCGATGCTCCAGAGGGCCCATGGCCAGATTGCCCTCAGCATGTGCTGGGCAAGGAGCAATTATGCATTGCCCACAAGAGAAAATGGCAGCGGAGCTGCAGGAATACGTTCTCAGCTTCCTACCCATGCTTTCTCAGTGACACAGACGTGCGGCTTGATGACGTCAGCATGCAGTGTGTAATTTAGAAAGTTGCTTGCAATGGAGAAAGAAGCGATAGAGAGGTGAGTGTGTTTTTTCAATGATTGGAGTGGAGAGAAGATAATTATGGGGTGGAGGAGAGGACAATGATGGTGTATGGTCAGGTGACAATGATGGGGGTGGGTAAGTGACAACGAGGGATGTGGGGGAGGGCAATGATGGGAGTGGGTGGAGGACAGTGATGGGGATGGGGAGAGCACAATGATGGGGGTGGTGGAGAGGACAATGATGGGGGTGGAGAAGAGGACAATGATGGGGTGGGGGAGGTAACAATGAGGAATGTGGGGGAAAGGGCAATGATGGGAGTGGGGAGAGAGCAATGAAGGGAGTGGGGAGAGGACAGTGATGGGAGTGGGTAAAGGACAATGATGGGAGTGGGGAGAAGATAATGATGGGAGTAGGGAGAGGACAATGATGGGAGTGGGGGGAAGACAAAGATGGAAGTTGGGAGAGGACAATGATTGAACTGGGGAGAGGACAATGATTGGGGTGGGGAGATAACAATGAGGGATGTGGGGAAGAGGAGAATGATCAGAGTTGGGAGAAGGCCATGATGGAAAGTGGGAGAGGACAATGATGGGGGTGGGGAAAGGACAATGATAGGAATGGGGAGAAAACAATGATGGGAGTGGGGAGAGGGCAATTATGGGGGTAGTGGAGAAGACAATGATGGGAGTGGGGGAAAGGACCATGATGTGGATGGTGTAGAGAACAATGATGGGGATGAGGATGAGAGGACAATGATGTGAGAGGGCAGAGGACAATGATGGAGTGGTTAAGAGTACAATGATGAAAGTGGGAATAGGACAATAATGGGATTGGGGAGAGGACAATGATGCAAGTGGGGAGAGGACAATAATGGGGGTGGACAATAGGACAGTGATGAGAGTGAGGGAGAGGACAATGATGGGGTGGTGGAGAGGACAATGAGGGATATAGAAGAGAGGATAATGAGAGACGTGAGGGAGAGGACAATGATGGGTTGAAAGAGAGAACAATGATGTGGGTAGGGTAATGTTATGGAAATAAGGAGGGTTTATAATAGCTATGGATGTAAAATGAATTGGGTGTTGGAGAGGGTGCTAAGTCCCTGATAGCATCCTCCCCCATTCCACAATTGATTATGACACTATCGGGGACTTAAAATTTATTGAGGAGTGGGTTGGGAGGAGATAAGGTGCATAGAACACTTTGTAATTAATTTTATGGTGGGAGAAGATGCTGTCAAGGATTTGTAATGAATTGGGAGATGATAGGGTCTTCTGCCACCCCAAAATTCATTAGGATGCTAACAAGTACTAATAATGAATGGGGGGACATAGGCAGAGATGTATCTAGTTTTTCTGGCACCCAGGGCAAGAATTCAGTTTGGCGCCACCCCCAAGCATATATATGTGATTTGCACACTAAAGGTACCTTCACACTGATCAACTTTCCAACGATCACGACCAGCGATGCGACCTGGCCGTGATCGTTGGAAAGTCCTTGTGTGGTCGCTGGGGAGCTGTCACACAGACAGCTCTCCAGCGACCAACGATGCCGAAGTCCCCGGGTAACCAGGGTAAACATCGGGTTACTAAGCGCAGGGCCGCGCTTAGTAACCCGATGTTTACCCTGGTTACCATTGTAAAAGTAAAAAAAAGAAAACACTACATACTTACATTCTGGTGTCTGTCACATCCCTCGCCGTCAGCTTCCCGCACTGACTGTGAGCGCCGGCCGGCCGTAAAGCACAGCGGTGACGTCACCGCTATGCTCTGCTTTACGGCTGGCCGGCGCTCACAGTGCGGAAAGCTGACGGCGAGGGACGTGACAGACACCGGAATGTGAGAATGTAGTGTTTTTTTTTTTTACATTTACAATGGTAACCAGGGTAAATATCGGATTACTAAGCGCGGCCCTGCGCTTAGTAACCCGATATTTACCCTGGTTACCAGTGAACACATCGCTGGATCGGCGTCACACACGCCGATTCAGCGATGTCAGCGGGTGATCCAGCGACGAAATAAAGTTTTGGCCTTCTAGCTCCGACCAGCGATGTCACAGCAGGATCCAGATCGCTTCTGCGTGTCAAACACAACGAGATCACTATCCAGGACGCTGCAACGTCACGGATCGCTAACGTTATCGTTCAAAAGTTGCTGAGTGTGACGGTACCTTTAGTCATATGCCGACGAGCTGCTCGTCCTAATTCAATGTTCAGTTGAAAACTGAGAGAAGTAGAAGAGAAGCTTGTTGTTACGCAACAGTATGAAAATCGTATGAGTGAAGTGGCCATGTTATGACTGCTGGAACCAGCAAGCAGAGCTGAATCCGGACAGTGAGGATTTTACACGCTGTTAGGATTGGCTGCAGAGCTTCATTTTATAATTAAACGGCTTGTGCAGGTTTGAGATGAAAATCTGCAGTCACTATAAGTAGCTGCAGGTTTCTGAATTCTCACAGTGCATGCACTGCACACTTTTAGGATTCTCCATTGCACAAGTATGTGATTTGTATACTTCTGGCCACATTCCGACTAGAAGTGCCTGGCTTTGCTCAATTCTTTTTCATTTAGTGAGGACACGCATATCAAGTCAGCACGTGACCACATGTATGCAAATCACCAGCACCAGAGAATCCTGACAGTGTGCAAGGTGCACTGTGAGAGTTCAGAAGTCTGCAGTCAAATAGAATGACTGCAGACTCATCACAAACCTGGACAACCCCTCTAATACTCTTAACAGAAATAAAAATATGGAAATTAGTCAGTATCACAAAAAACATTTACGTTGTCTCTGGAGTCATTCTCTTTCTTTTCTTCTTCATCTTGTCCAGACTCATGAATTTTCTCATCCACAGCTCGTATCTGCAGACTTTCATCTTCTATGGTCTCCTGTAGCACATCCCCACACGATGCCCTTAAAGATACCAGTGTCATTATAATGCTTCTGAATAAAAATATCTGCCCTACGCTGAGCCCCTGAATAAATACTTGCCCCTCACTATATGCCCTGTGTAAGGAGTGCGGGGGGAGGGGGGGCAGTTTAATGCCCTGTACTCCTTGCATATGTTGCTGGTAAAAGCGGTATATTCCATATGTTGTGTAATGTTGATAAATTATGTAATGCATTGTACCTATGTTTATGTGTTGTAAAGATATAGGGATAGTGTAGGACTTACACCAGTAGGGGGAGTACAATATGATAAGTATTAGTTGGACCAATAGGATTTGTCTGGCTAGGAGGAGCTAAGAAAGAGTAGTTGGGGGAGCTTCCTGGAGTTAGTCGGGAGCATGGACAGGACAGTCGTGTCTGAGGGAACATTTAAGCAGAGGAGCCCAGCAGTCCAGGCCCTAAGAGCTGACAGTCACATGGTGGTGGAGCAATATCAGGGCAGCATAAGAATGGTAGCAGCTAACTTCGTGGGAACAACCCTTAACGTCCGAGGCCTACGGCCTAGCAAGGAATGGAAGAGCCATCATAGTAAAGAGTAATGAGTCATGAGTAAGACTGCATAGTGCAGTCGAAACGGGTCGACTGGGTCATGTCGACCATGTACATTTTTCTTCTGTATGCACTATAATTTCTTTTGAAAAAGAAAAAGAAAAGGAAAATCCAGTCCTGTTGAGCCAGACTCCAATTGTTTCTATTTTCCTTAATGGAATGGTGATATTCTGCGAAGGATCTTGTGCTGTTTCTGTGACTAAACTGGACAAGCTGAGTAAAATTGTTGTGTTGAAGATGAACTTGGATTCTGACTATCATTAAGTGTTGTTAAAGGTAAAGGAGCCCTGGCAGTGTGGAAAGGACATTGCCTTACAAGTGAGTGGACTACGGTGTGTTAATGTTGCGGAGAGCCTGGGTGTACCAGTATTGTCACCGTTAGCCATGACTACCCTCTTGCCCTTTGTTTCACCCTGCACAAAATATGACCCCAAACTCCCCCTCATATGGTACATGCCCTCTACTCCATACTGTCCACCCCTTTCCATAATGGGCCACCTCGTCACACTTTTCTCTCACACTAAGTCACCCATATAGGGCTCAGTCTCTAAACTGTGCCCCCTTACCACACTCCCCCTCCTTGGTAAACTGTCAGCTCCTGACTGTTCCCTCATGCTACACCCACCACTCAATCTCTATTCTGTGCCCACTCGCACTTTTTTACAACCATACTGTCTCCTCGCACGTTTCCTCCTCCCTCCTCATACATTTACCTTCTCACTTTCCATACTGCCTCCTCACACATCCTTCCAACTTCCCATATTGTGTCCGCACCCATCCTATTACCCTCACGTCCCATACTGTATTCCTTATACATTTTTCCCTCACTCCTCATACTGTGTCCACACCCATACCATCACTCGCCATACGGTGTCTGCACCCATCCCCCATACATGCCCCACATCTCATACCTTCCTACTCATGTTGTGTCTTCAAATTATTCCCACTCCCAATATTGTGTCTGCACCTGTCTCTTCCTTGCTCCCCAAATTTGTGTCCTCAAATCATCCCCGTTACACAAAATCTCACCAGCCCCGTTATACTAAATACCCCATCACAATAAATGTCCTTCTGCTCTATTGCAGTAAATCTCCCCTACACAGTAAATACCCCCCTCACCCTACACACAGAGTAAATACCCTTCTCCACATACACAGTAAATACCCCCCACACACAGTAAATACCCCCTCACACACACAGTAAATATCTCCTCACACACACACAGTAAATACCCCCTCACACACACAGTAAATATCCCCTCACACACACAGCAAATACCCCCCACACAGTAAATACCCCCCCCACACACAGTAAATACCCCCTCACACAATAAATACCCTTGCATCCCACACACAGTGAACACACCCTACACACAGAGTAAATATCCCCCCACACACAGTAAACACCCCACACACACAGTAAATACCCCCACACACAGTAAATACCCCCCACACACATTAAACACCCCCTACACACAGAGTAAATAACCCCCCCACACAGTAAATACCCCCCACACACAGTAAATACCCCACACACACAGTAAAAAAAAACCCTCACACACAAATAAATACCCCCTTCAGAGACAGTAAATACCGCACACACACACTAAATGCCCCCACACAAAATATACCCACACACAGTAAATGCACCACCCCCCAGTAAACACCACCCACACCCAGTAAATACCTTTCCCCTACACAAAATAAATAAACCCACACACAGTAAATACACATGCACAGTAAATGTACCCCCTCAGGGAATGAAATACCCCTGCAAGCAGTAAATACCCTCCTATATCTTTGGTGTCTTCAGATAATGTGGAACATTACCATCAAACCATCAAAATGGGGAAAAAACGCATCCTGCAAGCACTTTTGCAGGATGCGTTTTTTCTGCAAAACGACGCATTGTGACGGATTTACAAAAAACGCTAGTGTGAAAGTAGCCTTACAGTTCATTGTGGAGAGTCAGAGACTATTATTTATATTTATTAGGTGACAGAAATTATAGTTAATGGGGGGCACAGTGATGCTTATCACTTTATATTTTGATTGGTGTGTGCATATCTGTATGGTGAGGAACATATCTGTAGTCAGGGGCGCATTGCGGGGGGGGGGGGAGACACATGTATGTATACAATGTATGTGACCTTGTTATTTTCAGAGCTGCGATAATCATTTTGAGAACATGAGTCGTGGCTGGGAGATGTCGACATGAAGGTCTGACCAGATGGAGAAGAAACAGCTAAACACTACTTTAGTCAGATGATACATCAGCGGAAAGTGCCTGGATGTAAAATTATTCTGTATCTGCACTGTGTCACGTGGAGTGATAATGTTATCTGTAAAATACCTTATTCTACAGTACATTCTCACATGTGTGTGAAATGTCTGTGTGCTTCCAGATTTTTTTTATCAGACGGCACACAGACTTATATGGTTTTATAGGTCCATTCACACATCCGTGAAAATCACAGATCTGAGAATAAGATCCGTGAGGGTCAGAAAATTTCCTGTTGTGATCTGATTTTGAGGATCAGAATAGGACATGCTCAATGCGCCAGAAAAAGAGTGCAGCACACCGACACTGCACATACAGTTAGGGCCAGAAATATTTGGACAGTGACACAATTTTCGCGAGTTGGGCTCTGCATGCCACCACATTGGATTTGAAATGAAACCTCTACAACAGAATTCAAGTGCAGATTGTAACGTTTAATTTGAAGGGTTGAACAAAAATATCTGATAGAAAATGTAGGAATTGTACACATTTCTTTACAAACACTCCACATTTTAGGAGGTCAAAAGTAATTGGACAAATAAACATAACCCAAACAAAATATTTTTATTTTCAATATTTTGTTGCAAATCCTTTGGAGGCAATCACTGCCTTAAGTCTGGAACCCATGGACATCACCAAACGCTGGGTTTCCTCCTTCTTAATGCTTTGCCAGGCCTTTACAGCCGCAGCCTTCAGGTCTTGCTTGTTTGTGGGTCTTTCCGTCTTAAGTCTGGATTTGAGCAAGTGAAATGCATGCTCAATTGGGTTTAGATCTGGAGATTGACTTGGCCATTGCAGAATGTTCCACTTTTTGGCACTCATGAACTCCTGGGTAGCTTTGGATGTATGCTTGGGGTCATTGTCCATCTGTACTATGAAGCGCCGTCCAATCAACTTTGCAGCATTTGGCTGAATCTGGGCTGAAAGTATATCCCGGTAAACTTCAGAATTCATCCGGCTACTCTTGTCTGCTCTTATGTCATCAATAAACACAAGTGACCCAGTGCCATAGAAAGCCATGCATGCCCATGCCATCACGTTGCCTCCACCATGTTTTACAGAGGATGTGGTGTGCCTTGGATCATGTGCCGTTCCCTTTCTTCTCCAAACTTTTTTCTTCCCATCATTCTGGTACAGGTTGATCTTTGTCTCATCTGTCCATAGAATACTTTTCCAGAACTGAGCTGGCTTCTTGAGGTGTTTTTCTGCAAATTTAACTCTGGCCTGTCTATTTTTGTTATTGATGAATGGTTTGCATCTAGATGTGAACCCTTTGTATTTACTGTCATGGAGTCTTCTCTTTACTGTTGACTTAGAGACAGATACACCTACTTCACTGAGAGTGTTCTGGACTTCAGTTGATGTTGTGAACGGGTTCCTCTTCACCAAATTAAGTATGCGGCGATCATCCACCACTGTTGTCATCCGTGGACGCCCAGGCCTTTTTGAGTTCCCAAGCTCACCAGTCAATTCCTTTTTTCTCAGAATGTACCCAACTGTTGATTTTGCTACTCCAAGCATGTCTGCTATCTCTCTGATGGATTTTTTCTTTTTTTTCAGCCTCAGGATGTTCTGCTTCACCTCAATTGAGAGTTCCTTTGACCGCATGTTGTCTGCTCACAGCAACAGCTTCCAAATGCAAAACCACACACCTGGAATCCACCCCTGACCTTTTAACTACTTCATTGATTACAGGTTAACGAGGGAGACGCCTTCAGAGTTAACTGCAGCCCTTAGAGTCCATTGTCCAATTACTTTTGGTCCCTTGAAAAAGAGGACGCTATGCATTACAGAGCTATGATTCCTAAACCCTTTCTCCGATTTGGATGTGGAAACTATCATATTGCAGCTGGGAGTGTGCACTTTCAGCCCATATTATATATATAATTGTATTTCTGAACATGTTTTTGTAAACAGCTAAAATAACAAAACTTGTGTCACTGTCCAAATATTTCTGGCCCTAACTGTAGATACAGGAATGTAGCCTATTTATTACATAGTCCTCTCTTGTTAGATATAAAATGACTGCTGACGTAGCAGGCGGTGACCAGACAACCAGTCCATCAGCTACTCCATTAGAAAAGAAACTTTCCCATGCTCCATCAGCCATCATTGCATTATATATCTAACAAAAAAGGACGGTATATAATGAAAACAGGGCTCTATATAATCCAATATGTAAGGGGTGGAGATGTACATAACAAGAGAGGGCACTGTGCAATAAGGGACGGTAATATACATAATCACTTCCAAACTCCTGGAGCAGCACATCAATGCTGACTTTCCTCCCACCTCTCATCTAACTTGCTCTTTGACAATCTACAATCTGGTTTCTGCCCCATCACTCAACTGAGACAGCCCTGACCAAAATCACTAAGACCTACTTACAGCCAAAGCTAAGGACAATACTCTTGACTCCTAGACCTGTCCTCTGCTTTCGACACAATTGACCACTGCATCCTACTACAGATCCTCTCCTCCTTTGGCATCAAAGACCTCGCCCTATCCTGGATCTCCTCATACCTTTCCAACCGCACATTCAGCATCTCCCACTCCCACACTACCTCCTCATCCGACCCTCTCTCTGTTGGCGTCCCCCAAGGCTCTGTTCTAGGACCCCTACTCTTCTCAATCTATACACTCGGCCTGGGACAACTCATAAAGTCTCATAGATTCCAGTAGCACCTTTATGCTGATGACACTCAGATCTACCTTTCTGGCCCAGACGTCACCTCCCTGCTGTCCAGAATCCCAGAGTCTCTATCAGCCATATCCTCCTTCTTCTCCTCTCGCTTCCTAAAGCTCAATGTGGACAAATCTGAACTCATCATCTTTCCTCCATCTCATAGATCTTCCTTACCTGACCTATCTATCGCAGTAAAGGACATCACGCTTTCCCCCGTACCCCCAAACTGCACATCCAAGCTCTTTCTACCTCCTGTCGCCTCTAACTCAAAACTATCTCCAGAATCTGTCCTTTCCTCAACCTTCAATCTACTAAAATGCCCTCATCATCTCCCGCCTTGACTACTACAACATCATTTTCTGTGGCCTCCCTGCTAACACCCTTGCACCTCTCCAGTCCATCCTTAACTCTGCTGCCCGACTAATTCATCTCTCTCCTCGCTACTCATCCACTTCCCCCCTCTGGAAATCTCTTCACTGGCTCCTATTCCCTCAGTGTATCCAGTTCAAAATACTAATACTGTCCTAGAAAGCCATTCATAACCTGTCTACTCCATTTATCTCTGAACTAATCTTCCGATATCTTCCCTCACATAATCTCCGGTCCTCCCAAGACCTCCTTCTCTCCTCCACACTTAATCGCTCCTCACTCAACCGCCTCCAAGACTTCTCCCGAATATCCCCCATCCTCTGGAATTCTTTGCCCCAACATGTCTGACTATCAACCACATTCATATCCTTCATACGAAACATGAAAACCCACCCTTCCAGGAAGGCCTACAGCATGCACTGACCCTGCGGCCTCCTCACCACTACCGAAGCTACCGCCTCACCAACACCGGAGCGCCTGCAACCCTCAACCTATTGTTTCCATCACCACCATTCTGTAGAATGTAAGCCCACAAGGGCAGGGTCCTCGCCCCTCTGTATCAGTCTGTAATTGTTAGCTTGCTTACTGTAAATGATATCTGTAATCTGTATGTAACCCCTTCACATATACAGCACCATAGAATCAATGGTGTTATATAAATAAATAATAATAATAAAGACTATGTAATATATATGTGTATATATGTGTACATATATATACAGTTAGGGCCAGAAATATTTGGACAGTGACACAAGTTTTGTTATTTTAGCTGTTTACAAAAACATGTTCAGAAATACAATTATATATATAATATGGGCTGAAAGTGCACACTCCCAGCTGCAATATGATAGTTTCCACATCCAAATCGGAGAAAGGGTTTAGGAATCATAGCTCTGTAATGCATAGCGTCCTCTTTTTCAAGGGACCAAAAGTAATTGGACAATGGACTCTAAGGGCTGCAGTTAACTCTGAAGGCGTCTCCCTCGTTAACCTGTAATCAATGAAGTAGTTAAAAGGTCAGGGGTGGATTCCAGGTGTGTGGTTTTGCATTTGGAAGCTGTTGCTGTGAGCAGACAACATGCGGTCAAAGGAACTCTCAATTGAGGTGAAGCAGAACATCCTGAGGCTGAAAAAAAAGAAAAAATCCATCAGAGAGATAGCAGACATGCTTGCAGTAGCAAAATCAACAGTTGGGTACATTCTGAGAAAAAAGGAATTGACTGGTGAGCTTGGGAACTCAAAAAGGCCTGGGCGTCCACGGATGACAACAGTGGTGGATGATCGCCGCATACTTAATTTGGTGAAGAAGAACCCGTTCACAACATCAACTGAAGTCCAGAACACTCTCAGTGAAGTAGGTGTATCTGTCTCTAAGTCAACAGTAAAGAGAAGACTCCATGACAGTAAATACAAAGGGTTCACATCTAGATGCAAACCATTCATCAATAACAAAAATAGACAGGCCAGAGTTAAATTTGCAGAAAAACACCTCAAGAAGCCAGCTCAGTTCTGGAAAAGTATTCTATGGACAAATGAGACAAAGATCAACCTGTACCAGAATGATGGGAAGAAAAAAGTTTGGAGAAGAAAGGGAACGGCACATGATCCAAGGCACACCACATCCTCTGTAAAACATGGTGGAGGCAACGTGATGGCATGGGCATGCATGGCTTTCAATGGCACTGGGTCACTTGTGTTTATTGATGACATAAGAGCAGACAAGAGTAGCCGGATGAATTCTGAAGTGTACCGGGATATACTTTCAGCCCAGATTCAGCCAAATGCTGCAAAGTTGATTGGACGGCGCTTCATAGTACAGATGGACAATGACCCCAAGCATACATCCAAAGCTACCCAGGAGTTCATGAGTGCCAAAAAGTGGAACATTGGCCAAGTCAATCTCCAGATCTAAACCCAATTGAGCTTGCATTTCACTTGCTCAAATCCAGACTTAAGACGGAAAGATCCACAAACAAGCAAGACCTGAAGGCTGCGGCTGTAAAGGCCTGGCAAAGCATTAAGATGGAGGAAACCCAGCGTTTGGTGATGTCCATGGGTTCCAGACTTAAGGCAGTGATTGCCTCCAAAGGATTTGCAACAAAATATTGAAAATAAAAATATTTTGTTTGGGTTATGTTTATTTGTCCAATTACTTTTGACCTCCTAAAATGTGGAGTGTTTGTAAAGAAATGTGTACAATTCCTACATTTTCTATCAGATATTTTTGTTCAACCCTTCAAATTAAACGTTACAATCTGCACTTGAATTCTGTTGTAGAGGTTTCATTTCAAATCCAATGTGGTGGCATGCAGAGCCCAACTCGCGAAAATTGTGTCACTGTCCAAATATTTCTGGCCCTAACTGTATGTATATATACTGTTTGGAAACTGAGTGCAAATTCTCTATGCATACTCAGGCCTCATTACTGTCACATCTGTTCTCAATCAAGAAATCACTTCAATACGACCAGCCGACAAAAATTACCCCAAGAGCACAGCGACGACTCATCCAAAAGGTCACAAATGACCCCACAACAACATCCAAAGAACTGCAGGCGTCACTTGCCTCAGTTAAGGTCAATGTTCATGACTCAACCATAAGAAAGAGAATGGGCAAAAATGGCCTGCATGGCAGAGTTCCAAGATGAAACCCACTGCTGAGCAATAAGAACATAAGGGCTCATTACAGTTTTGTCAGAAAACATCTTTATGATCCCCAAGACTTTTGGCAGAATACTCTTTGGACTGACAAGACAAAAGTTGAACTTTTGGGAAGGTGTATGTCCCATTACATCTGGCGAAGAAGTAGCACAGCATTTCAGAAAGGAACATCATACCAACAGTAAAATATGGTGGTGGTAGTGTGATGGTCTAGGCTGTTTTGCTGCTTCACGACCTGCAAAACTTGCTGTAGCAAACGAAACCCTGAATTCTACAGTCTACTAAAAAATCCTGAATGAGAATGTCCGGCCATCTGTTTGTGACCTCAAGCTGAAGTGCACTTGGGTTATGCAGCAGGACAGTGACCCAAAACACAGTAGCAAGTTCACCTCTGAATGGCTTAAGAAAACCAAAATTAAGACTTTGGAGTGGCCTAGTCACAGTCCTGACCTAAATTCAATTGGGATGCTGTGTCATGACTTTAAAAAGGCGGTTCATGCTCAGAAACCATCCACTGTGGCTAAATTACAGCAATTCTGCAAATACAGCTGATGATTGCAGCCCGCAGCTGTTAGTTTTGACTGGCTGGTTATCAAAAATACAGGGGAACCCACTCCTTGTTTTAATTTATTTATTTATGAGGAAGGCGTCCGCTGTTGAATTCTCTCATCAGCCGCCTGCTCTTGCTGTTATTAGCGGCAGCAGGCATAGGCTGATGGAAGCAGTAGTCTCATTAGCCGATGCCAGTGACCGGAGGTGAACCTTTACCTCTGATCACAGTTGTGGGCTCAGCATGGGAACCACGGCTCTCTGACCAATGAGTTTACCGCCGATCAGAAGCAAATATCTGATGTTTGGGGGGCCAAACCCCAAAAGTGATACGGACTTCCTGGTGAAGTTTGTGTTCGCTGTCCATGCCCGAACAGTAGGAGTTTGCTACGGATGCTGAACTTTTCTGTTCGGGTTTGCTCATCTCTACATAAAATGTGAATAGCGATGTGATTCTTATGTAATCTGTTATGATAATCTCCAGCATGTAAGTAAAGTGTTAATGTATAATGTGAGTAGTGCATAGTACCGGATTTATGGTAAATAGGGATAAGAAACAAGCTGTTTATATAGTAAGTGGTTTAGCAGCGGTATAGGAAATAGGATGAGAGTAGGTTTAATCTGAAGGATAGGGCATAGTGAATAATAGAACTAGTCTAGTGGCTGAAAACCAGTGTTAATAAAAGTTGGGCACTTATTGCTGATGAGGTAAATAGGGAAGTGCAGTGACAAGGTCAAGTTCAGGATGACGTGGGCTGCTAGGGGCAGCATGTGCCAGACGCTCAAGGCCATACTGTTATCCCTTGTAGAAATGTAGACATTCCTGTAATGTCTGGAGTCTAAAGCTCGCGCCAGGTACCAAGAAGCGGCCCCAAAGATGGTGGATGTGGAATCATGTGAATGTCAGGTGGCCGGTCCCAGGTACACTGTTGAAGTGGGCAGGAAATCCCTGAGGCTGACTGAGTCAGTGGGCTTGAGGATAGTCCAGGACAAACGAATGGTAGTTTTAAAGAGATACTGTACAAGCAAGGAAGAAACATGAAGTAAAGTGATTGAGATATACCGACTACCTGTCAGCACACTGTGACACCATTTGTTTGTAAAGTGCCACAGCATAACTGGACAGAAGCTACCTCTCTAGTGCACATTACACTTAGCATAGTTGGCGGGATTGATCCATGTATCAAAAAAACTTGACAGAGGCAGGGAAGGATCCAGTGAAAACAAAGATGGTGGCGAGTGTCGCAAACTGGCAAGACGGACCTGTTCATTGTGGGCATAAACAAAGTGAAAGAATGCGAAAATCCATCCAGCCTGGGAAGTGGCTTATGCAGAGAGGCCGGCCTGTAGTGAGCTGTTCCCACCCCCAATGACTGTGGCAGAATAGAAAGAAACCCCGTCCGTTGCAGCAAGTCAATGGAGAACAGGCGGAGACTGCCAGAAAATGGCAGATGAGCTGGAAGTAGCTCCACCTAGGTAGAGGCGGAGCCGTGACAGGCCTCAGAAGCCAGAAGAGACAACACCATTGGTGGTAAGTGGATTGGTGAAAGAACAATAGAGCGAGACAATGGCGGAGGTAAGCAAGGCCTCCGAGGGTGCGATCGGAGGAGTAGAAGAACCGGAGCAGGTCAGATTAGCAGTGGAAGGGGCAGGAGCTTGCAGCACGGAACCAGCAGATTTCACTGAGCCACCAAGGCTCGAATCCAGGACACGGCGCAATCACCGGGATTCCTGAGGACTGAGGATGGGAGAACCAGGGTGCAGCAACTGGTGAACAACATAAGGGGTCTGGGCTGTTCAGAAGAAAAAAGGAGGCGGACTAGGACCAGAGACATTCTAGTGGTCCCACTAGCTGTAAGGTACAAGGAGTTGGCGTACTGGGTAGAGGTCGTCACATATGATCCACAACGTAAACTGGGGTTCATAGAGGAGTTCCATTAATCAAGGAGAAGTTGAAACCAAACACCTACCCAAAAAGACAGATGAGGAACTATATGGACTGCGCTCCGGGACTGCTGGAGCTATTGATGTGCTGGCCAATGGGTCTTTAGTTTTTAAAGAATGTGGACATGCTGTGTCAGGGTCTCCAAAACTGGCGAAACCAAAGTCATGCGGATGCAGGGAAAAAAACTGATTTCCCGATGTCCTTACTGAGTTGAAGACACTGGACTCTGACCATGGGCTGTTGGGCGATTGCTGTTGTGTAGACCTAAGGGTCATTGTTTCACAGGAAACATGGACTTGGATGGACTTTCGTCTGCGGTTCTAACCAAGAAGACTGCCTAATTAAAGTATTATACAGGGAAAGGACTTGGTATGTGCCCAAGGACTGCTGGGCGGTTGTTATGTTGGCCTATGAGCCCAAGAACATTAGCTTTTTTATTCTGGGTTAGTACGCTCGCTGGCAATGGACACTCAACACCGTGGGAAGAGACTTCTGGTTTATGTTGAATTTTATATGCTGTGTGTTGTTTTCCAGGTTCCAGAATTGTCGAGGATGACCATGTTCAAAGAGGGGAGGAATGTGACAATGATGGACTGCTCTGCTGTGTTCCTACTCGTGAAGACAACAATCGCGCTATGTATATAGTGTCATGCGGTTTTATATGTAATATGAATATTGATGTGCATCTTAGGTAATTTATTATGGTAATGTACAGCATATAAGTAAGGTAAAGTGTTAATGTATAATGTGAGTAGTGCATAGTACTGAACTAGATTAGTGATAAGATAAGAATGGTATATATAGTACGTGTTTTTAGCAAAGGTATAGGACATAGGATAAGGACAGTAGGTTTAGTCTATAGGATTAGGACATAGTTAATAATAGAACTAGTGCAGTGGATGCGAGCTAGTGTTAATAAAAGTTGAGCACTTCTTGCTAGTGAGATATATAGGGAAGTGCATTGACAATGTCAAGTTTGTGGTGACCTGAGCTTTTAGGGGCACCATTTGACAGTTGTTCAAGGCAGTGGGAGGCCGTAATGTTATCCCTTGTGGACATTCCTGCAATGTCTGGATCCTAGGTCTCAGACCAGGTATCATGGAGAGGGTCTGGTCTTCTGACATCTCAAAGTTAGTGGACGTGGAAGGGCAGGTGGCCGGTCCTGGGTGAACTGCTGAAATGGACAGGAAATCCGTGAGGCTGACGGAGTCAGTGGGCTTGGGATTAGACCAGGATGAATGAGTGGTAGGGCTGAAGAGGTATTTACTAAGGAAGGAAGAAACATGAAATGCTGTGACCTATCCCACATGTCACCACCCGATGAACTGACCAATAAACGTTTGCCTATTGTAAAGAACCTGGTGCCCCATGTACTGTATGCGTCAGCTTCTAAGGACGGAAGTCTGAAGGCAGCGGAGGCCTGCAGGGTACAAGTAAGTGTGATGCACGCCACACCTGTGTCAGCCAATAGACATGCACCATGTACTGTTTCTCAACTGGTGGACCTACATCATGTGCATCAGCCAGTGGGCCTGTACCTTGTATATCAACCAGTAGGCCTGCACCTTGTATATCAGCTGGTGGGCCTTCTCCTTGTGCATCAGTTGATGATGGGCCTGAACCTTTATCAGCCAATACACCTGCGTCTTGTATATAAGCTGGTGGGCCTTTACCTTGTGCATCAGCCAGTGGGCCTGTACCTTGTTTATCAACCGGTGGACCTGCTCCTTGTATATCAGCTGGTGGGCCTTCTCCTTGTGCATCAGTTGGTGGACCTGTACATTTATCAGCCAACAGACCTGCGTCTTGTATTTCAGCCGGTGGGCCTGCACCTTGTTTATCAGCCCAAAGACCTGCAGTTTGTTTGTCAGCCAGTGGGCCTGCACCATCAGACCTGGGGTGGTCCTGGGTAACTAGTGAAGGATTGAATCTAAACACAGTGATTAGGAATGTGGCCTCCTCAGTTCCCCCAGGAAGATGCTGACATTTATATGGGAAGTTTAAGAATGTGAAGAATTCAGAGACTGAACATGAGATTTATGATGGCTTATCTCAGGAAGGAGAACACTTAATACAACATTGTGAGCTGCAATTGGCACATTTCTCCAGAGATTATAGCTGGGTAAATCCTCTGTGTATTGTAATACTGCACCCAGGGGGAGAGGAGAATTAGAAATATAGGGAGCAAAAGGTCTATGTAGCAATGAGGGCAACCAAGGTGACTGCTGTGGGCGCCATTGATAGAGACGGCCCAGTGTCACGCACGCGCCCAGACTGGTTGGCGCGGGCATACGGGGGTGTGGCCCCACTGGACCACAGACCAAACTTCCCTGGAAGGGGCGTAACTAAGTAGCTTCCTAGGTGTTCGCTGGAGCCTCTGATGGTGAGGTTAGACTTGTGCAATAGGAAGCTACCAGGTGCCACTCCAGGGTGATGTCTGGCTGTGGCTGCTGATCCCACTAAGGAACGGAGCGGGCACGGCTGGCACTCTGGCTGACAGGCGGGCACGGCTGGGACACAGGCAGGCAGACGGGTACAACAGAGACACTGGCGGGCAGGCGGAAACGGCTGGCTCTCTGGTAGGCAGGCGGGTACGGCTGGAACATAGGAAGAACCGGTAGGAACCGATCTGCAGGCAGGTATGTGAAACAGGTTGGAACCTGTTCAGACAGGAGGACTAAGTAACAAGTAGAAGGTGGAACTAAGAGAAGAGAAGGAGAAGGCAGAGCCAAGGGCGGAGCCGCAAGAGGCGGAGCCAAGGGCGGAGACGCTGGAGGCGGAGCCAAGAGCGGAGACGCTGGAGGCGGAGCCAAGAGCGGAGATGCTGGAGGCGGAGCCAAGAGTGGAGACGCTGGAGGCGGAGCCAAGAGCGGAGAAGCTGGAGGCGGAGCCAAGAGCGGAGACGCTGGAGGCGGAGCCAAGAGCAGAGACGGAACCAAGTGCAGAAACACAGGAGGCGGAGCCAGATAGAACCGCAAAGAGCGGAGCCAGATAGAACCGCAAAGAGCGGAGCCACAGAGCAAAGCCAGAGAGTGCGAAGCAAGGTCTGAGTGCAGAGCCGCAAGAGTGCAGAGTGTAAGCAGACTGAGAACACAAGGAAAGACAAAGCAGGGAAGGAAGCCACAGACAGGGAGACCGAGAAAAGACAAAGTACAGACAAGGCAATGGAACAAGACACGGACAAAGACACAGGGACCAGGATATTCTGCCTCCTGGAGGGCGGACTACAAGATCAAGGCAATAGCACAGAGAAAAGCCTCCAGAGAGGGAGAAACTCAGAGCAAGACCAGGCAAACTCAGCAGCTAAACACTAACTGAGCTAACACATTGCACAGGCCCAGACCACAGGGTGGAGCTGCACTATATACAGCAGGCCTCTTGGTAATTGGTCAGGAACTGATTAGACAGATGCACCTGATTCCTATAAGAACCAGAGAGTTCAGGCGCCGGCCCCCTATACACATAGCCATGAAGCATGCAGAGAGCAAAGACACAGAACATGGAGCTGGCATGAAACAGAAACCACATCATGGCCTGGAGCAGTGGGTAAGATTGTGTGAGAGATGTGAGGCCATGCTGTGATGCCAGCAGAGTTGTTACACCCAGACAACAATGGTGACTTCTTCCTAGGAAGCAAATTATATTTACATGACTGATTATAAGTGGTGGAGAGGGTAAAAAGTCAAACACCCAAAATTTGTGTCTTAGATGGCATCACCAAGCACCATGATGTGGACATATGGTGAAAAAAACAAAGCACAGAATGATACCTCCCTGACAGGTGCCTTAGTCATCACCATTTGGTAAGGACATCACATGAGCGCTGCAGCCAATACCATTCCAATTCCATCTGAGTAGAAGAAGCTGGCTCAGACGGAATGTGAGTGTGACGATCCCATAAGAAATTGAAGCTAGAAGACCGTCACGGGTTGCAGTGCTGACTACTGTAGATTGGCGCAAAACCGGGTGGTAACTATTGTCTCCTCCATACTGAGCCATGCATCCCCCGCCGGGCCGGTATACATCCTGCGGGAGGGTCACGTTCACATTCTGTCCAAGCCACCTTCTTCCACTCAGATGGAACATGAATGCTACAGCCGATCAGAGGACACTGATTAGCTGCAACACTCCACTGACATCCCCGCTGGATCAATGTCATCCCTGGCCAATCTCCTGGCACGTCACAGTAGCGCTGCGACCAGTCAGATCAGCTGCAGCGCTTATTTATTATTCCATCTTAGTAGAAGAAGCAGGCTCGGACTGAACAAGTGATATAGAAGATGGTTGCTAGGAATATTTCATTTGTAGACCAATGGACTATTTCTCTTTGGCCGATAGAATTCATTGTAAATCCCGACCGCCTCTCTCGCAGACATTTCTAGGAGCCTGTCCACATTGTGCATTTCCCGTTTTCTATGGGGACATTGGATTGTCCGCGTTCAGTCCTTGTAGACCCGACAATCACAGATGTTTTCCTCCAGCTCCTCTCTGCTATGTTCATTATAACACATCTTTTCCGTTCACCCTATGAATAGTCGTCTGATGCGAAACGCACTGCCAGGTTTTCTGTTTCTTAGCTGCAGGAAGAAAAGTCTGTCACCTCATCATTCAGGAGAGGCAGGTTGTGGGGAAGGGAATTGGAGGGAGGGGGATTTCTGGATGTTATGCTATAGGGAGGGGGATCAGATATGTAGGTATTAGAGGATTGCTTACACTGGGTACAGTTGTAGCAGATCCTCAGCTGTGAGAAGGATAGGATCAGGAACGACACAGCAGTGCTGAGTAAATCGTGATGACTCATGCAGGTTTTATCACATGTAGGGAAAAGTATGGCACCATGATAGGATGGGATTAATTCGACATGGGCCGAGCTGGTGTCCCAGGTGATGCTGGACCTAGGTCTAGTGACGGGTCACCAGCTCCATATTACTCTATGCGAATCAGTACACACTAGGGACCCACGAACCCTGCCATTGGCAAAGAGTCGGAATACCACAGGAGCGCCCATTTCTACAGGTGGATCAAAATTCCCACCCCCGCCACTTCCTTTTGAGTGAGCACATCAATTAAGACAGTTTAGGCTTAGGCAGCAACTTAGGGCTTTGCTAAGGATAGGTCTAAAGTTAGGGTTAGGACTAGTTCTATGGTCTATGTTTACAGTTAGTGCTATGGTTGGGTCCAGAGTTACAGTTAATATTAATGCTAAGGTTAGGTCTAGACTTAGGGATAGGTCTAGTGCTAGGGTTAGGTCTAATGTTAGTGTTAGGTCTAGAATTAGGGTTAGCACCAGGGCGAGGGATAAGCCTAGAGTTAGGGCTAGTGCTAGACTAAGGTATAGAGTTAGAATAAGGACTATTTGTGGGGCTTGGTCTAGTGCAAGAGTTGGAACTAGTGCTAGGATTTAGAGTTAGGGTTAGGGTTAATGCTGGGGTTAGGTCTAGAGTCAGGGTTAGGACTAGTTATAAGGTTAGTTCTAGAGTTAGAATAAGGACTAGGGTTATGGCAAGTGCTGGGGTTAAATCTACAGTTATAGCTTAAATTGTGGTTAGGGCAAGTGGTAAGCTTAAGTTTACAGTTAGAGATGGTGCTAGGGTTAAGTCTAGAGTTAGGGTTAAAACTAGTGTTAGGATTAGGTCTAGAGTTAGGGTTAAGATTAGCGCTGGGGTAAAGAGATAGGGCTAATGCTAGGGTAGAGCTAGAGTTAGGACTAGTTCTAGGGTAGGTCCTAGAGTTAGGGTTAGGACTAATGCTGGAGTTAGGTATATGGTTAGGGCTAGAGTAATAATAAAATAGTTACACCAAAAAACCAACGGGGGAACGTGCCCCATCATACATGCACACTCATCCTGACCAATTGTGCAGCTTTCTCAGCAGATAGGCGTCTGCCGGGCATCTCTGGAGGACGCTTATCTCCCAATAAAACAAGTAAAATATATAGTTTTAGAGTGGTACAACCCCATTATTTGGCATTGGGGTGTGGATGAGTCAGGAATTCCTTACATAGGCAGCAATAACTGTGACCTCCATTCACGGGTTAAAGGGGTTCTAACAGAATAAAGATGTAATTCTTTAAAAAATAGCGCCACCCCTGTCCACAGGCTGTGTGTGGTATTGCAGCTGTATTGAAGTGAATGGGACTGAGCTACAACAACGTACACAAGTTATAGACAGATGTGGTGCTGTTCAGTGACGAAAGCAGAAATGTTTTTTTAAGGTCTAGGAAAATGAGGAAATAAAACCATTTTATCTAAAGTTAGAAACTTTGGCAGCAATTAAAGGGACAGTATCATTTGTCTGCAGATCAAAAAGACATTTCACAGAGATTATAGAAAATTACAGAAATTAAGTGACCGGTCACATCCCGGGTACAGACAACGAGGCAGGTCGGGTCCAACTCCAATGTGATCCTCCGCAGACATTTTATTTTTTTAAAGCGAGATGATGGTTCCTTCAGCTTTGTAGCTAATGATCTGTCTTCTATCAGGAGATGAGATCTCACACAGGACTGCGGAAGCCATGTGCAGAAAGCAGGAGAAAGAGGAGGGGGCGAAGCAAAGTGCTGAGTCCAAGGAAACCAGGAGAACTGCTAAACTGCAAGCAGGCGAAGAGATGGTCCCCGAGCTCCTGCCATTATAGAATGTATAGCTACTTGTACAGTGTGGGAAATAAGTATTTGATCCCCTGCTGATTTTGTAAGTTTGCCCACTGACAAACTTCGCTACTTCCAATAGGTGGCGCTATAGAATTCAAGTCCACTTTTTCTCTGAAGAGGCAATTTGCCCACTGACAAGGACATAAACAGTTTATAATTGTAAGGGTAGGCTCATTTTAACATTGAGAGAGAGAATATCAAAAATAGAATCCAGAAAATCACATTGTATAAATTATATAAATTGATTTGCATTTTGCAATAAGAATATCTCCTGTATATAATTATATATTTACAGTTGGTATAACCTAGGTATCCTTTGTATATAATTATATACTGTATGTATAGCTGGTATAACCTGGGCATCCTCTGTATATAATTATATATGTAGAGCTGGTATAACCTGGGTATCTCCTGTATATAATTGTATATGTACAGCAGGTATAACCTCGGTATCCTCTGTATATAATTATATATGTACATCTGGTATAACCTGGGTATCTCCTGTATATAATTATATATGTACAGCTGGTATAACCTGGGTATCCTCTGTATATAATTATATATGTACAGCTGGTATAACCTGGGTATCTCCTGTATATAATTGTATATGTACAGCTGGTATAACCTGGGTGTCCTCTGTATATAATAATATATGTACAGCTGGTATAACCTGGGTATCTCCTGTATATAATTATATACTGTATATACAGCTGGTATGACCAGGACATTTTCTGTATAAAATTATACATGTATAGCTGGTATAACCTGGGTATCTCCTGTACATAATTATATATGTAGAGCTGGTATAACCTGGGCATCTTCTGTAAAAAATAAATCCATTTCTGGTCCAGTTACATTATTGTCTTGAGCCTAAGAATAGGACGGATGTCTGGGCCCTGCCCAGTGCTATGTGTCCTGCTGCTCCAGATGACTCTGTACTCACTGATGTCTCTGTCCGTCATGCGGCGTCCAGGACGGCGAAGTTATATCCTGTGTTGCCTAATAGTCGTATTGGAGCGGATTGTTTGGCTGCGGAAAATCTCATCCAGTTGTTGTGGCTGCGAGATGTATCATGTCATCATGGGCACAGAAGACATGATGGTGTGATGGGGAAGGTTGGACAACCAAAGGGATATAGACGCCCAGGGGACCTCAAATATACTGTGCCCACCCAGTGCAATTGTAATGCCCCAAAGTTGTAGTGTATGTGCCTTTAAGATGCAGCAGAGCTAGCAGCTACCTCATTAAGGTTGCACAGTGTTCACATTTCCCTTTGCGGATAATGTACCTTACAATTCAGTACATAGAAATGGATTATATACAGTATGCATAGAGTGATGGACTTATTATATTCTGCTATCAGGAGGTTAAGAGTTAACTATGACCGGGTCCTGGGCTTAGCACTGAGAGAGAAGGAGAATTTGTGTGTGGCTAGGAAAACTGAAGGAGCAGGTAGGAAACAGGCAGACAGCTGTGTGATAGGACTGTCCTATAGGCAGAAGTTGGGACTCAGGAATCACTGCACCATTGTTATATCTGCCTGACCATACCGGAAAACAACTGTGATTGCTGCATTGGAATTGAGTCTGTCTTAAACCTTCATTTATCTGTGTATTCGTGCAACAAGTAAAGTTTATCTCTAGCCTCCCTGTTTTCTGGACTATTTGCAGTGCACCACATGACCTCACACTGCCAGAAAATATAGGTTAATAAGAAGTTAACCACGTTCGGATTACAATATAGTGCTTTGTTCCAAAGTACTATAATTAAGTGCACCCCGGGATCAGAAACTTCATTTTACTTTTCGTCCCGGCCATAGCAAAGTGATACCATCCGCACACCACATGGTGTGTGACCTATGACGTAGTAGTGCATCACGGCATTACACAATGATGCTAACACTTGAGGTAGAGAAGATGCCATCATCTTTGTCAGTGTTCTACACCCTCTTTTCTCAAGGTGCCTCATTTTCAATGTGTTCCACTTTTTCTCTGTACTCCCTTTTCATTGTTTGACATCTTTTCTCAGTGCACCTCGTTTTCTTTGTGTCTCCTTTTGTTTGGGTGACCTTTTTTCTTTGCACACTTCATTTTCTATGTGACCCAATATCCTTTCGTGCTCCCTTTTCTATATACACCTAATTTTCTCTGTGCCCCTCTTTTCTCTGTACATTTTCTTTTCTGTGTGCTCTTATTCTTTTGTGCACCCCTTTTTCTGTGCCGCTCTTTTTCTCTGTGTGCCCCTTTTTCTCTTTACAAATCGGTTTCTCTGTGCCCCTCCTTTTGTCTTTACAACTCAGTTTCTCTTTACCCATTTTTCATGTGCACTATTTCCTCTGTACAACTCCTTCTCTGTGTGCCCCAGTTGTGTACTTCCGATTCTCCATGTTCACCCTATTTTACCTGTGTATGCCTTTCTCACCGTTCCCCCTTTTCTTTGTGTGCTCGCTTTGTTCCCTTTTCTGTGTGCCCACTTATCTCTGTGTGCCTCATTTTCTAGTGTATCTACCTTACTCTGTGCACCTCTTTATCTGTGCAGCTATTTTTCTCTGTATCCCCTTTTCTATGTGTCACCTCTTTTCTGTGCACCTTCTTTTTTGTGTGCCCATTTTCTTTGTGTTTTTCCTTTTTTTCTCTGTGTCTCTTTTTCTTTGTGCCATATTTTCTGCGTGCTTCTCTTTTTTTGCGTGTCCCCTTTTCTTTGTGTGCCCACTTTTCACTGTGCACCTCCCATTATCTGTGTACCCCTTTTTTTGTCTGCCTGTTTTTCTTTCTGTGCACCTCCTTCTTCTGTGTCCCCTTTTCTCTCTGTGTCCACTTTTCTCGATGTACCTCATTTTCTGTGTACCACTTTTTCTTTGTGTCCACTTTTCTCTCTGTGCACCTCCTTTCTTGTGTGTGTGCTGCTTTTCTCTCTGTGTCCCTCCCTTTTTCTCTGTGCCCCTCCTTTTACTATATGCTCCACCTTTTTGTCTGTGTCTATGATTTTCTCTGTGCTCCTTTTTCTCTGTGTGCTTTCTTTTCTCTCTGTGCTCCCTTTTCCCTGTTGCTTCATTTTCTGTGTACCCCTTTTTTCTCTTTGCCACCTCTTCTATGTGAACCTCTTTTTATGTGCCTCTTTTCTTTCTGTGCACCTCATTGTTCTCTGTGTTCCCTCTTCTCTCTGTGTACCCTTTTATCTGTGCACCTCATTTTCTGTGTACCCATTTTTCTTTGGGTGCAACTTTTTGTCTGTGCACCTCCTTTTTCTCTGCGCGCCCTTTTTTCTCTGGTCAGCTCATTTTTGTATGTCTCCTTTTCTCTGTGCCACTCATTTTTTATGTACCCCTTTTTCTCTGTGTAACCCTTCTTCTCCCTATGCCCCCTTCTTCTCTGCCCTTTATGAATGATATAATTATGTAATTGATACCAGATTTGTGATCTGTCAGTGATGCTTTCATCAATCGTCCTGTGTTTCTCAGTGATGGAGTGGAAGAGTAAATTGTGGAGTTATTTGCACTTTAGTCTGGAGTTTATTGCACTTTAATTGTTAGCAGAAGGTTTGAAGATAAGTGGTGACATGGATGCTGCCAGGTCCGGGGACTGATGACGAGCGCACCGCTGCAGACTGATGTGCATAGGAAGCACAGATGAGACTGTACTTACCAGGCCCCTTTCATCGGTTGGTAATTGCACATTTTGTAGACAAAGCCACTGATTATCCTCATCGTCTCGATAGATCCCAGTGGGATTTGTACAAATTTCTGTCATAATTGCAGGATTTAAATAAAGATTGCTGAGTTCAAATATCCATCATGGTGAACTCTGAATTACCGGTTATTGCAGGTTAACTTTATAATGATGAGGGTTTTTTCAGTAATGAGCCCAACGATGATGGCCAAGAGTAAATGTCCAATATTCTGCTATGTATAATTTCTTACTACATCTTTATAGCAGATGGAGTAGCAATTTCCTTATGCAGAGCTCCACATTCCCTGCATAAAGAGTTAAATGGTAAGATTCAATCTGCTTGCTGCCACCACTAGGAGGAGCTCAGGAGCTGACTGCATACAGATTTCTCACTGAGTACAATAGGAGCTGTATGCAACTATATGCACTAAACTCCCCCTAGTGGTATTAGACAAATTGATGTTCTTTGGATATTATACCAGAAAGGGGGACATTCTAGTGAAAGGGCCCAGAACAAGGGACATTATTACTACAAGGGGCCATTATGGGACATTTTGCTGGAAGTTGATCAGGATGTGGTACATTGTTATAGGAAGGGGCCCATGATCGGATTGTTGTTATTACATGATTGGGAACATTTTACCAGGAAGGAGCCCTTGGTGAGGGACATTATACCAGGAAAGGTCACAGGATGTGGGACATTATAATAACATGGGGACCAGCAAGTGGGGCATTATTCCTTGAAAGGCCCTAATGGGGACATTATTACAGGCTAGGCCTGGTTTATTATTATTATTATTATACATTTTTATAGTGCCATTTATTCCATTGTGCTTTACATGTGAACAGGGCAAATTTATACAATAAACATGGGTAAAACAAGGCACACACAAGTACAGGAGGAGAGAGGACCCTGCCCGCGAGGGCTCACAGTCTTCAGGGGGGTGATTATTACAGGAAACAGCCAGGATGCGGGACATTATTACATGGGGGCAAATACACATTTCTTTAAAGGATCTAGAATGCTTCAAGGACCCATACATCTGACCAACATGCAGATAGGGGCCCAGGTCTGCTTGGGATCTCATCGGACTCTAGTTATGCCACTGCTAGGTGCCCTAAATTTCATAAATATTCCACCTCCTTGGCTATGGTCCTAGGACATAAGGCCACTTAGGTCCATGCCATCGGCCAAGATCTTTATTTCTCCTTCTACTGCTACGATCCATCTTGTATATTTGACCACATCTACTGCCCATCCTGACCTCTGCTTGCCTACCGATTATCACCGTATTCTTCCTGCCCTGACCCAAGCTCTGTCTATAATTCCTGGCCTCTTCCTTGGTACTATAACTTGATACCTTCAGCCCATTTGATGCTAAAGGAGATTACTCCACAGGTAGTAACCTAAAATTCCCACCTCCTTGAGTTGGTTAAGATCTTCATTCCCTTAGACTCCCCTTCCTGGTATAGCGCCAATCAAAATCCTAGTCCATGCAAACTTTTAGCCTTAGTACAATTGTAACTGGGCTCCAGGGCGCCAATGCAACCTCTGTACCCTCTATAGTGCCTGCCTTTATTGGGAGAAGGCGAGTTTGAGTGGGAAGAAGATTTCAAGATTCAAGCTTGAGGAGGCTAATTTGCGTATTCCAGGTGCCTTCTGGGAAAGCGAAGAGTCTCCCTAAGCTAGGAGATCGTTGGGTACAGCCGGGACCAGCTGCTTGGAAAGAATCACCAAACCAGGGATTCAAGCTTGAGGAGGCTAATTTGCGTATTCCAGGTGCCTTCTGGGAAAGCGAAGAGTCTCCCTAAGCTAGGAGATCGTTGGGTACAGCCGGGACCAGCTGCTTGGAAAGAATCACCAAACCAGGGATTCAAGCTTGAGGAGGCTAATTTGCGTATTCCAGGTGCCTTCTGGGAAAGCGAAGAGTCTCCCTAAGCTAGGAGATCGTTGGGTACAGCCGGGACCAGCTGCTTGGAAAGAATCACCAAACCAGGGATTCAAGCTTGAGGAGGCTAATTTGCGTATCCCAGGTGCCTTCTGGGAAAGCGAAGAGTCTCCCTAAGCTAGGAGATCGTTGGGTACAGCCGGGACCAGCTGCTTGGAAAGAATCACCAAACCAGGGATTCAAGCTTGAGGAGGCTAATTTGCGTATCCCAGGTGCCTTCTGGGAAAGCGAAGAGTCTCCCTAAGCTAGGAGATCGTTGGGTACAGCCGGGACCAGCTGCTTGGAAAGAATCACCAAACCAGGGATTCAAGCTTGAGGAGGCTAATTTGCGTATCCCAGGTGCCTTCTGGGAAAGCGAAGAGTCTCCCTAAGCTAGGAGATCGTTGGGTACAGCCGGGACCAGCTGCTTGGAAAGAATCACCAAACCAGGGATTCAAGCTTGAGGAGGCTAATTTGCGTATCCCAGGTGCCTTCTGGGAAAGCGAAGAGTCTCCCTAAGCTAGGAGATCGTTGGGTACAGCCGGGACCAGCTGCTTGGAAAGAATCACCAAACCAGGGATTCAAGCTTGAGGAGGCTAATTTGCGTATCCCAGGTGCCTTCTGGGAAAGCGAAGAGTCTCCCTAAGCTAGGAGATCGTTGGGTACAGCCGGGACCAGCTGCTTGGAAAGAATCACCAAACCAGGGATTCAAGCTTGAGGAGGCTAATTTGCGTATCCCAGGTGCCTTCTGGGAAAGCGTAGAGTCTCCCTAAGCTAGGAGATCGTTGGGTACAGCCGGGACCAGCTGCTTGGAAAGAATCACCAAACCAGGGATTCAAGCTTGAGGAGGCTAATTTGCGTATCCCAGGTGCCTTCTGGGAAAGCGAAGGGTCTCCCTAAGCTAGGAGATCGTTGGGTACAGCCGGGACCAGCTGCTTGGAAAGAATCACCAAACCAGGGATTCAAGCTTGCGGAGGCTAATTTGCGTATCCCAGGTGCCTTCTGGGAAAGCGAAGGGTCTCCCTAAGCTAGAAGATCGTTGGGTACAGCCGGGACCAGCTGCTTGGAAAGAATCACCAAACCAGGGATTCAAGCTTGCGGAGGCTAATTTGCATATCCCAGGTGCCTTCTGGGAAAGCGAAGGGTCTCCCTAAGCTAGAAGATCGTTGGGTACAGCCGGGACCAGCTGCTTGGAAAGAATCACCAAACCAGGGATTCAAGCTTGCGGAGGCTAATTTGCATATCCCAGGTGCCTTCTGGGAAAGCGAAGGGTCTCCCTAAGCTAGAAGATCGTTGGGTACAGCCGGGACCAGCTGCTTGGAAAGAATCACCAAACCAGGGATTCAGGCTTGCGGAGGCTAATTTGCATATCCCAGGTGCCTTCTGGGAAAGCGAAGGGTCTCCCTAAGCTGGAAGATCGTTGGGTACAGCCGGGACCAGCTGCTTGGAAAGAATCACCAAACCAGGGATTCAGGCTTGCGGAGCTAATTTGCATATCCCAGGTGCCTTCTGGGAAAGCGAAGGGTCTCCCTAAGCTGGAAGATCGTTGGGTACAGCCGGGACCAGCTGCTTGGAAAGAATCACCAAACCAGGGATTCAGGCTTGCGGAGCTAATTTGCATATCCCAGGTGCCTTCTGGGAAAGCGAAGGGTCTCCCTAAGCTGGAAGATCGTTGGGTACAGCCGGGACCAGCTGCTTGGAAAGCATCACCAAACCAGGGATTCAGGCTTGAGGAGGCTAATTTGCATATCCCAGGTGCCTTCTGGGAAAGCGAAGGGTCTCCCTAAGCTGGAAGATCGTTGGGTACAGCCGGGACCAGCTGCTTGGAAAGCATCACCAAACCAGGGATTCAGGCTTGAGGAGGCTAATTTGCATATCCCAGGTGCCTTCTGGGAAAGCGAAGGGTCTCCCTAAGCTGGAAGATAGTTGGGTACAGCCGGGACCAGCTGCTTGGAAAGCATCACCAAACCAGGGATTCAGGCTTGAGGAGGCTAATTTGCATATCCCAGGTGCCTTCTGGGAAAGCGAAGGGTCTCCCTAAGCTGGAAGATAGTTGGGTACAGCCGGGACCAGCTGCTTGGAAAGCATCACCAAACCAGGGATTCAGGCTTGAGGAGGCTAATTTGCATATCCCAGGTGCCTTCTGGGAAAGCGAAGGGTCTCCCTAAGCTGGAAGATCGTTGGGTACAGCCGGGACCAGCTGCTTGGAAAGCATCACCAAACCAGGGATTCAGGCTTGAGGAGGCTAATTTGCATATCCCAGGTGCCTTCTGGGAAAGCGAAGGGTCTCCCTAAGCTGGAAGATCGTTGGGTACAGCCGGGACCAGCTGCTTGGAAAGCATCACCAAACCAGGGATTCAGGCTTGAGGAGGCTAATTTGCATATCCCAGGTGCCTTCTGGGAAAGCGAAGGGTCTCCCTAAGCTGGAAGATCGTTGGGTACAGCCGGGACCAGCTGCTTGGAAAGCATCACCAAACCAGGGATTCAGGCTTGAGGAGGCTAATTTGCATATCCCAGGTGCCTTCTGGGAAAGCGAAGGGTCTCCCTAAGCTGGAAGATCGTTGGGTACAGCCGGGACCAGCTGCTTGGAAAGCATCACCAAACCAGGGATTCAGGCTTGAGGAGGCTAATTTGCATATCCCAGGTGCCTTCTGGGAAAGCGAAGGGTCTCCCTAAGCTGGAAGATCGTTGGGTACAGCCGGGACCAGCTGCTTGGAAAGCATCACCAAACCAGGGATTCAGGCTTGAGGAGGCTAATTTGCATATCCCAGGTGCCTTCTGGGAAAGCGAAGGGTCTCCCTAAGCTGGAAGATCGTTGGGTACAGCCGGGACCAGCTGCTTGGAAAGCATCACCAAACCAGGGATTCAGGCTTGAGGAGGCTAATTTGCATATCCCAGGTGCCTTCTGGGAAAGCGAAGGGTCTCCCTAAGCTGGAAGATCGTTGGGTACAGCCGGGACCAGCTGCTTGGAAAGCATCACCAAACCAGGGATTCAGGCTTGAGGAGGCTAATTTGCATATCCCAGGTGCCTTCTGGGAAAGCGAAGGGTCTCCCTAAGCTGGAAGATCGTTGGGTACAGCCGGGACCAGCTGCTTGGAAAGCATCACCAAACCAGGGATTCAGGCTTGAGGAGGCTAATTTGCATATCCCAGGTGCCTTCTGGGAAAGCGAAGGGTCTCCCTAAGCTGGAAGATCGTTGGGTACAGCCGGGACCAGCTGCTTGGAAAGCATCACCAAACCAGGGATTCAGGCTTGAGGAGGCTAATTTGCATATCCCAGGTGCCTTCTGGGAAAGCGAAGGGTCTCCCTAAGCTGGAAGATCGTTGGGTACAGCCGGGACCAGCTGCTTGGAAAGCATCACCAAACCAGGGATTCAGGCTTGAGGAGGCTAATTTGCATATCCCAGGTGCCTTCTGGGAAAGCGAAGGGTCTCCCTAAGCTGGAAGATCGTTGGGTACAGCCGGGACCAGCTGCTTGGAAAGCATCACCAAACCAGGGATTCAGGCTTGAGGAGGCTAATTTGCATATCCCAGGTGCCTTCTGGGAAAGCGAAGGGTCTCCCTAAGCTGGAAGATCGTTGGGTACAGCCGGGACCAGCTGCTTGGAAAGCATCACCAAACCAGGGATTCAGGCTTGAGGAGGCTAATTTGCATATCCCAGGTGCCTTCAGGGAAAGCGAAGGGTCTCCCTAAGCTGGAAGATCGTTGGGTACAGCCGGGACCAGCTGCTTGGAAAGCATCACCAAACCAGGGATTCAGGCTTGAGGAGGCTAATTTGCATATCCCAGGTGCCTTCAGGGAAAGCGAAGGGTCTCCCTAAGCTGGAAGATCGTTGGGTACAGCCGGGACCAGCTGCTTGGAAAGCATCACCAAACCAGGGATTCAGGCTTGAGGAGGCTAATTTGCATATCCCAGGTGCCTTCAGGGAAAGCGAAGGGTCTCCCTAAGCTGGAAGATCGTTGGGTACAGCCGGGACCAGCTGCTTGGAAAGCATCACCAAACCAGGGATTCAGGCTTGAGGAGGCTAATTTGCATATCCCAGGTGCCTTCTGGGAAAGCGAAGGGTCTCCCTAAGCTGGAAGATCGTTGGGTACAGCCGGGACCAGCTGCTTGGAAAGCATCACCAAACCAGGGATTCAAGCTTGAGGAGGCTAATTTGCATATCCCAGGTGCCTTCTGGGAAAGCGAAGGGTCTCCCTAAGCTGGAAGATCGTTGGGTACAGCCGGGACCAGCTGCTTGGAAAGCATCACCAAACCAGGGATTCAAGCTTGAGGAGGCTAATTTGCATATCCCAGGTGCCTTCTGGGAAAGCGAAGGGTCTCCCTAAGCTGGAAGATCGTTGGGTACAGCCGGGACCAGCTGCTTGGAAAGCATCACCAAACCAGGGATTCAAGCTTGAGGAGGCTAATTTGCATATCCCAGGTGCCTTCTGGGAAAGCGAAGGGTCTCCCTAAGCTGGAAGATCGTTGGGTACAGCCGGGACCAGCTGCTTGGAAAGCATCACCAAACCAGGGATTCAAGCTTGAGGAGGCTAATTTGCATATCCCAGGTGCCTTCTGGGAAAGCGAAGGGTCTCCCTAAGCTGGAAGATCGTTGGGTACAGCCGGGACCAGCTGCTTGGAAAGCATCACCAAACCAGGGATTCAAGCTTGAGGAGGCTAATTTGCATATCCCAGGTGCCTTCTGGGAAAGCGAAGGGTCTCCCTAAGCTGGAAGATCGTTGGGTACAGCCGGGACCAGCTGCTTGGAAAGCATCACCAAACCAGGGATTCAAGCTTGAGGAGGCTAATTTGCATATCCCAGGTGCCTTCTGGGAAAGCGAAGGGTCTCCCTAAGCTGGAAGATCGTTGGGTACAGCCGGGACCAGCTGCTTGGAAAGCATCACCAAACCAGGGATTCAAGCTTGAGGAGGCTAATTTGCATATCCCAGGTGCCTTCTGGGAAAGCGAAGGGTCTCCCTAAGCTGGAAGATCGTTGGGTACAGCCGGGACCAGCTGCTTGGAAAGCATCACCAAACCAGGGATTCAAGCTTGAGGAGGCTAATTTGCATATCCCAGGTGCCTTCTGGGAAAGCGAAGGGTCTCCCTAAGCTGGAAGATCGTTGGGTACAGCCGGGACCAGCTGCTTGGAAAGCATCACCAAACCAGGGATTCAAGCTTGAGGAGGCTAATTTGCATATCCCAGGTGCCTTCTGGGAAAGCGAAGGGTCTCCCTAAGCTGGAAGATCGTTGGGTACAGCCGGGACCAGCTGCTTGGAAAGCATCACCAAACCAGGGATTCAAGCTTGAGGAGGCTAATTTGCATATCCCAGGTGCCTTCTGGGAAAGCGAAGGGTCTCCCTAAGCTGGAAGATCGTTGGGTACAGCCGGGACCAGCTGCTTGGAAAGCATCACCAAACCAGGGATTCAAGCTTGAGGAGGCTAATTTGCATATCCCAGGTGCCTTCTGGGAAAGCGAAGGGTCTCCCTAAGCTGGAAGATCGTTGGGTACAGCCGGGACCAGCTGCTTGGAAAGCATCACCAAACCAGGGATTCAAGCTTGAGGAGGCTAATTTGCATATCCCAGGTGCCTTCTGGGAAAGCGAAGGGTCTCCCTAAGCTGGAAGATCGTTGGGTACAGCCGGGACCAGCTGCTTGGAAAGCATCACCAAACCAGGGATTCAAGCTTGAGGAGGCTAATTTGCATATCCCAGGTGCCTTCTGGGAAAGCGAAGGGTCTCCCTAAGCTGGAAGATCGTTGGGTACAGCCGGGACCAGCTGCTTGGAAAGCATCACCAAACCAGGGATTCAAGCTTGAGGAGGCTAATTTGCATATCCCAGGTGCCTTCTGGGAAAGCGAAGGGTCTCCCTAAGCTGGAAGATCGTTGGGTACAGCCGGGACCAGCTGCTTGGAAAGCATCACCAAACCAGGGATTCAAGCTTGAGGAGGCTAATTTGCATATCCCAGGTGCCTTCTGGGAAAGCGAAGGGTCTCCCTAAGCTGGAAGATCGTTGGGTACAGCCGGGACCAGCTGCTTGGAAAGCATCACCAAACCAGGGATTCAAGCTTGAGGAGGCTAATTTGCATATCCCAGGTGCCTTCTGGGAAAGCGAAGGGTCTCCCTAAGCTGGAAGATCGTTGGGTACAGCCGGGACCAGCTGCTTGGAAAGCATCACCAAACCAGGGATTCAAGCTTGAGGAGGCTAATTTGCATATCCCAGGTGCCTTCTGGGAAAGCGAAGGGTCTCCCTAAGCTGGAAGATCGTTGGGTACAGCCGGGACCAGCTGCTTGGAAAGCATCACCAAACCAGGGATTCAAGCTTGAGGAGGCTAATTTGCATATCCCAGGTGCCTTCTGGGAAAGCGAAGGGTCTCCCTAAGCTGGAAGATCGTTGGGTACAGCCGGGACCAGCTGCTTGGAAAGCATCACCAAACCAGGGATTCAAGCTTGAGGAGGCTAATTTGCATATCCCAGGTGCCTTCTGGGAAAGCGAAGGGTCTCCCTAAGCTGGAAGATCGTTGGGTACAGCCGGGACCAGCTGCTTGGAAAGCATCACCAAACCAGGGATTCAAGCTTGAGGAGGCTAATTTGCATATCCCAGGTGCCTTCTGGGAAAGCGAAGGGTCTCCCTAAGCTGGAAGATCGTTGGGTACAGCCGGGACCAGCTGCTTGGAAAGCATCACCAAACCAGGGATTCAAGCTTGAGGAGGCTAATTTGCATATCCCAGGTGCCTTCTGGGAAAGCGAAGGGTCTCCCTAAGCTGGAAGATCGTTGGGTACAGCCGGGACCAGCTGCTTGGAAAGCATCACCAAACCAGGGATTCAAGCTTGAGGAGGCTAATTTGCATATCCCAGGTGCCTTCTGGGAAAGCGAAGGGTCTCCCTAAGCTGGAAGATCGTTGGGTACAGCCGGGACCAGCTGCTTGGAAAGCATCACCAAACCAGGGATTCAAGCTTGAGGAGGCTAATTTGCATATCCCAGGTGCCTTCTGGGAAAGCGAAGGGTCTCCCTAAGCTGGAAGATCGTTGGGTACAGCCGGGACCAGCTGCTTGGAAAGCATCACCAAACCAGGGATTCAAGCTTGAGGAGGCTAATTTGCATATCCCAGGTGCCTTCTGGGAAAGCGAAGGGTCTCCCTAAGCTGGAAGATCGTTGGGTACAGCCGGGACCAGCTGCTTGGAAAGCATCACCAAACCAGGGATTCAAGCTTGAGGAGGCTAATTTGCATATCCCAGGTGCCTTCTGGGAAAGCGAAGGGTCTCCCTAAGCTGGAAGATCGTTGGGTACAGCCGGGACCAGCTGCTTGGAAAGCATCACCAAACCAGGGATTCAAGCTTGAGGAGGCTAATTTGCATATCCCAGGTGCCTTCTGGGAAAGCGAAGGGTCTCCCTAAGCTGGAAGATCGTTGGGTACAGCCGGGACCAGCTGCTTGGAAAGCATCACCAAACCAGGGATTCAAGCTTGAGGAGGCTAATTTGCATATCCCAGGTGCCTTCTGGGAAAGCGAAGGGTCTCCCTAAGCTGGAAGATCGTTGGGTACAGCCGGGACCAGCTGCTTGGAAAGCATCACCAAACCAGGGATTCAAGCTTGAGGAGGCTAATTTGCATATCCCAGGTGCCTTCTGGGAAAGCGAAGGGTCTCCCTAAGCTGGAAGATCGTTGGGTACAGCCGGGACCAGCTGCTTGGAAAGCATCACCAAACCAGGGATTCAAGCTTGAGGAGGCTAATTTGCATATCCCAGGTGCCTTCTGGGAAAGCGAAGGGTCTCCCTAAGCTGGAAGATCGTTGGGTACAGCCGGGACCAGCTGCTTGGAAAGCATCACCAAACCAGGGATTCAAGCTTGAGGAGGCTAATTTGCATATCCCAGGTGCCTTCTGGGAAAGCGAAGGGTCTCCCTAAGCTGGAAGATCGTTGGGTACAGCCGGGACCAGCTGCTTGGAAAGCATCACCAAACCAGGGATTCAAGCTTGAGGAGGCTAATTTGCATATCCCAGGTGCCTTCTGGGAAAGCGAAGGGTCTCCCTAAGCTGGAAGATCGTTGGGTACAGCCGGGACCAGCTGCTTGGAAAGCATCACCAAACCAGGGATTCAAGCTTGAGGAGGCTAATTTGCATATCCCAGGTGCCTTCTGGGAAAGCGAAGGGTCTCCCTAAGCTGGAAGATCGTTGGGTACAGCCGGGACCAGCTGCTTGGAAAGCATCACCAAACCAGGGATTCAAGCTTGAGGAGGCTAATTTGCATATCCCAGGTGCCTTCTGGGAAAGCGAAGGGTCTCCCTAAGCTGGAAGATCGTTGGGTACAGCCGGGACCAGCTGCTTGGAAAGCATCACCAAACCAGGGATTCAAGCTTGAGGAGGCTAATTTGCATATCCCAGGTGCCTTCTGGGAAAGCGAAGGGTCTCCCTAAGCTGGAAGATCGTTGGGTACAGCCGGGACCAGCTGCTTGGAAAGCATCACCAAACCAGGGATTCAAGCTTGAGGAGGCTAATTTGCATATCCCAGGTGCCTTCTGGGAAAGCGAAGGGTCTCCCTAAGCTGGAAGATCGTTGGGTACAGCCGGGACCAGCTGCTTGGAAAGCATCACCAAACCAGGGATTCAAGCTTGAGGAGGCTAATTTGCATATCCCAGGTGCCTTCTGGGAAAGCGAAGGGTCTCCCTAAGCTGGAAGATCGTTGGGTACAGCCGGGACCAGCTGCTTGGAAAGCATCACCAAACCAGGGATTCAAGCTTGAGGAGGCTAATTTGCATATCCCAGGTGCCTTCTGGGAAAGCGAAGGGTCTCCCTAAGCTGGAAGATCGTTGGGTACAGCCGGGACCAGCTGCTTGGAAAGCATCACCAAACCAGGGATTCAAGCTTGAGGAGGCTAATTTGCATATCCCAGGTGCCTTCTGGGAAAGCGAAGGGTCTCCCTAAGCTGGAAGATCGTTGGGTACAGCCGGGACCAGCTGCTTGGAAAGCATCACCAAACCAGGGATTCAAGCTTGAGGAGGCTAATTTGCATATCCCAGGTGCCTTCTGGGAAAGCGAAGGGTCTCCCTAAGCTGGAAGATCGTTGGGTACAGCCGGGACCAGCTGCTTGGAAAGCATCACCAAACCAGGGATTCAAGCTTGAGGAGGCTAATTTGCATATCCCAGGTGCCTTCTGGGAAAGCGAAGGGTCTCCCTAAGCTGGAAGATCGTTGGGTACAGCCGGGACCAGCTGCTTGGAAAGCATCACCAAACCAGGGATTCAAGCTTGAGGAGGCTAATTTGCATATCCCAGGTGCCTTCTGGGAAAGCGAAGGGTCTCCCTAAGCTGGAAGATCGTTGGGTACAGCCGGGACCAGCTGCTTGGAAAGCATCACCAAACCAGGGATTCAAGCTTGAGGAGGCTAATTTGCATATCCCAGGTGCCTTCTGGGAAAGCGAAGGGTCTCCCTAAGCTGGAAGATCGTTGGGTACAGCCGGGACCAGCTGCTTGGAAAGCATCACCAAACCAGGGATTCAAGCTTGAGGAGGCTAATTTGCATATCCCAGGTGCCTTCTGGGAAAGCGAAGGGTCTCCCTAAGCTGGAAGATCGTTGGGTACAGCCGGGACCAGCTGCTTGGAAAGCATCACCAAACCAGGGATTCAAGCTTGAGGAGGCTAATTTGCATATCCCAGGTGCCTTCTGGGAAAGCGAAGGGTCTCCCTAAGCTGGAAGATCGTTGGGTACAGCCGGGACCAGCTGCTTGGAAAGCATCACCAAACCAGGGATTCAAGCTTGAGGAGGCTAATTTGCATATCCCAGGTGCCTTCTGGGAAAGCGAAGGGTCTCCCTAAGCTGGAAGATCGTTGGGTACAGCCGGGACCAGCTGCTTGGAAAGCATCACCAAACCAGGGATTCAAGCTTGAGGAGGCTAATTTGCATATCCCAGGTGCCTTCTGGGAAAGCGAAGGGTCTCCCTAAGCTGGAAGATCGTTGGGTACAGCCGGGACCAGCTGCTTGGAAAGCATCACCAAACCAGGGATTCAAGCTTGAGGAGGCTAATTTGCATATCCCAGGTGCCTTCTGGGAAAGCGAAGGGTCTCCCTAAGCTGGAAGATCGTTGGGTACAGCCGGGACCAGCTGCTTGGAAAGCATCACCAAACCAGGGATTCAAGCTTGAGGAGGCTAATTTGCATATCCCAGGTGCCTTCTGGGAAAGCGAAGGGTCTCCCTAAGCTGGAAGATCGTTGGGTACAGCCGGGACCAGCTGCTTGGAAAGCATCACCAAACCAGGGATTCAAGCTTGAGGAGGCTAATTTGCATATCCCAGGTGCCTTCTGGGAAAGCGAAGGGTCTCCCTAAGCTGGAAGATCGTTGGGTACAGCCGGGACCAGCTGCTTGGAAAGCATCACCAAACCAGGGATTCAAGCTTGAGGAGGCTAATTTGCATATCCCAGGTGCCTTCTGGGAAAGCGAAGGGTCTCCCTAAGCTGGAAGATCGTTGGGTACAGCCGGGACCAGCTGCTTGGAAAGCATCACCAAACCAGGGATTCAAGCTTGAGGAGGCTAATTTGCATATCCCAGGTGCCTTCTGGGAAAGCGAAGGGTCTCCCTAAGCTGGAAGATCGTTGGGTACAGCCGGGACCAGCTGCTTGGAAAGCATCACCAAACCAGGGATTCAAGCTTGAGGAGGCTAATTTGCATATCCCAGGTGCCTTCTGGGAAAGCGAAGGGTCTCCCTAAGCTGGAAGATCGTTGGGTACAGCCGGGACCAGCTGCTTGGAAAGCATCACCAAACCAGGGATTCAAGCTTGAGGAGGCTAATTTGCATATCCCAGGTGCCTTCTGGGAAAGCGA